>NC_059301.1:29568911-29576411 GCF_017591435.1 Portunus trituberculatus
TTCTTTGGTCCTCCTCATTTCAGACTCGCCCTCATATATGTCTATTTTTTTTTTATTTCATCTCTCCCCAGAAAAGTCACCCACAGTATAATAAAAAAAAAAAATTCTCATTTGTCCCCATTTTTTTCAACGTATTCTTCACTACTATTTTTCTCCGTCACTAGTCTTCCTCTCATTTCCCCATCCATTTTCGTCTCATCTCTCTTTTTTTCCCCAACGAAACCCCAAAATTTCCAAACCTTCACACACAAGGCAAGGCAATCAAATATTCATCCCCTTCATTACTTATTACGGACTATACAATATGCAGTTGCTGTCTCGACTCAGCTTAGAACAGCAAGGCAAGATATGAGTATATCAGAGAAATAGCGCGTGTAGCCCCTAACACGATGCTGCAGACACACACCAGAAAAATGATGCGCCAAAAAGGTGTGTGGTTAAGATTACACTTTTTGATTGCGTCTGATGTAGTGTTACTGTAGGCTGAATGCTTGTTGTGAGGAGAGAGCGAGAGAGGTAGTGAGGGATGGAGATAAGAATAATGGTAGGAACATCAAAAGGAAGTGCTTCAGTAAAAGATGTTTGGGATCAAGGAAGTAATGAAGTAAGAAGAGAGAGAGGATGCAGCCACACTCACATACATACACACGCACTTACATACACACACCCACACGTAAAAAAAAAAAAAAAAGTGAATGAAGCGAGAAAAGAAACGTATGAAGATGGATGAGAATGAAAGAGCAAAGATTTATAAAGAGAGAAAGAAAACTGAGATTTATAGAAAGAAAACTCTTAGATCTTTCAGGATAAGAGAGATTTAGTAAGAAAAAAGTAAATACATTGAATATATGACTTCCAATCCAACTTCTCCTTTCCTTGTATACATTCCTGCATGACACACTGACTCCGCTCTGTCTGTTGGCTGTTCGGATTAACTTGAGGAAAAAGGACCCAAATCCTTTTTCTTTCTTATGCATATGATTGGAAGGTTCCATGGAAGACTTCCTGCTCCACGTTTGCTTATAGCCTCGCTCTTTCGGTGCAACAGTCGATGAATTGCAACCTTACTACCGTTACTACTAATACTGCTACCGCTGCTGCTACTAATACTAGTACTACTAATACTACTTGTAGTAGTAATAGTAGTAGTAGTAGTAGTAGTAGTAGTAGTAGTTTCTTCCCAAAAATAGAATAAATAAATGAAAATAAAATATAAAATCAAACCTCAAACTACAAATTGAATAAATTGTACAGAGGAGGGCAACATATATCTTTAACTGTCAGTCATCATTGTCAAACAAGGAATTTATATAAGCTTATGTAATGCATATGAATTTAATCTTGTGATAGAATATGTATGGTTTTGATAATAAAAAGAATGGAAATTGAATTTCATGAGCGTATAATTGTAAATAAAAATTTTCTTATGTACATAAAAAAAAAAGTGCTGGCGAATTATACTACCAACGTGAAGTTATTATCATATATTTCTTCTTCAATTCATGAAATATATTGGAGTGAATCAAGTTGATTATTTCATCGAAAGAACTCTAAACCCAAAGAGATGGGGTGGGGATCACGTGCAATTTTCTCCTTAATTTCACTCTTCCTTAATAAAATTTATTACAAAGAATAATAAATATTCATAATTAACAGAAAACATAAAAAATTGAATAAAATAATTACGGGAACTAATGAGAGAGAGAGAGAGAGAGAGAGAGAGAGAGAGAGAGAGAGAGAGAGAGAGAGAGAGAGAGAGAGAGAGAGAGAGAGAGAGAGAGAGAGAGAGAGAGAGAGAGAGAGAGAGAGAGAGAGAGAGAGAGAGAGAGAGAGAGAGAGAGAGAGAGAGAGAGAGAGAGAGAGAGAGAGAGAGAGAGAGAGAGAGAGAGAGAGAATGTGCCAGTGTTTACGAGTGTATCAGTGTCGTACGTGTCGTGTAGAGTCGACACACGTCGTCCCCCCATACCATGGCGCTCCTGAATTCCCTAGGGAATCACTAATCATCTCCCTCAATGTCTAGCCCAGCTCACCGCCTCATAGCCAGGCGAGACTTGGCTGGTTACCAGCCTTAAAAGTGGTGTTGCGTTTGTGGCAAAGCAACACTGAAAACCCAATACGTCAGCTGTGACGAGGAAACCTACCGTAACCTTTGTCACAACAGTTGCCTTGGAGACACGCCAGTCTTCGACTGTAACTACATGGAACAGCTAAGACTCCAGACAAACATCCCAGACCCCGTCATCTACATCAGCGAAGAGCCTGACACACCCCCGTGCCTCTACCGGACGATAGCTGGGAGAGTCAGTGGGAGGGCTTGGAGAAGGGAGAGTTAGTTTCACTAGTCGAGAAGCTCACTGAGGAAGCCTCTCAACAAAACTGTGTGATTAAGTTCCTCCAGGAAGACCGGGACTTGATTATACAGCACAGAGACGTGTTTGCTGTGGCTCTCAGAGTAGCAGACAAGCTGATAGCGTCCAAACAGCGTCAGGCGAAAGTAGCCACACGCTCACAGACAGTCAGCGCCCTCGCAGATTCAGTTGACGAACACTGGGAGGTGGTTTGTCAGGACTCTGAGAGGTGGAGGACGTGGTGGAGCTCGGATAAACCGCAACAGATCCGGTACGCAGCTGTTTTCTCCACTTCCACCTTCCCTTCGCCTGCCCGGGAAACAACGACCGCTCCGCCTACCTCCACTGCTTCCACCGCCACACAGAGCGACTGTGACACCTCCCCAGCGTCCACTGTCACTCACAGCCACACAGAGTGACTGCTCGGTACTCACTACCACGTCTACCGCCACACAGAGCAGCAGGGACTCTTCCTCCATAAACACAGCGAACGGAGTAGATCGCGGTGCCTCTGTTCGCCCACGAACCTCTCCTCAGACCACTTCAGGAGATTGGAGAAAAAAGAAATCTAAGAGGGAAGTGCAGCAGGACGCGAGGAGGGTGTCCAGCGAAGGACTGAGGACTCACCAGGCCACCAAGCAGACACAAAAGCGAGCCAAGGCAAAAGTGTGTGAGTACTGCTCACGGAAAGGACACACTTCTGCTACTTGCCACGCCAGAACTGACGATTTACGTCAGGAGCGTCTCCTACAGCGGCTCCTTACGGTGGAAAGACACAGCCACACCCTTCCCACCTGCAGCGCCTCAGCCCGCCCACCCCCTCACTTCATTTCAGTCCTTGCCACAACCTCGCCCACTCCTTCCTCAGCCTGGTATCTGGAATCAGAGCCAGGGGCGGCAGTGGACCACTCCTCTTCACCAGTACCAGCAGTCGGCCGCGGACCCTAACCACCACCTCGGACTAGCAGGCCTCGCTCACTACCATCCCTCACCATGGTACAGCCAGCTTGCCCCGCCGCCAACTAAAGGTCGTCTCTAGCAACGTCCGTGGTCTCCGGACTAACCTTGCAGACTTATACCACAACTGTGTGCAACGACACAATGCAGACGTTGTTGTGGTGACCGAGACATGGCTGAACAGTGAGGTGGAGCCCACGTATGGCAGGATGCAGGGCTTCACCCACTGGGTGAGGAGGGACCGACAGGAGCGAACAGGAGGTGGAGTGGCTGTCTGCTTCAAGGAAGGAATGCAGGCCCAGCTACTCGACATAGACACGCCTCCACTGATGGAGATGATGTACTTCCGAGTAATGCTGGCAGACCGCTCAGCCCTCCTGCTGTGTGCCCTGTATCGCCCCCCGCGACAAGGGCCTGACTCACTCCTGTACCTGACTGAGACCTTAGACAACCTGATGATGGCACACAGCTGCAGCCACGTGCTGATTGTGGGGGATCTCAATCACCACCTGGAAAGAGACGCCTACGAGAATCTCCTGGAGGTGCAGGGTCTGACAGATCATGTCACCTTCCCACACATGAACGAGGAGGGACATTAGACCCTGTCATCTCAGACTACCAGGAAGACAAGCTTCAGTGTCATCAGCTGGGGCTCGTGGGCAGCTCTGACCATCACGCTGTACTGACACAGCTGGAAGTGGGCGTGGCTCAGGACGAGGCCACCACCCGCACCATCTGGCTGTGGAACAAAGCAGACTGGGCTTCCCTGCGCCGCGACCTGACCCACACCCCATGGGCCACTCTGCTACAGGGAGGAGCAGAGAGTGAAGCACTTGCACTCACCTCTCACCTTCTCGCCCTCCAGAGACGCCACGTCCCACACAGGGAATACACCACCAGATCGACGGATCAGCCATGGTTTGGCTACCGTTGCCGTGTTGCTGCCGAGGCAAAGTATGCTGCCTGGCTCCGCTACAAGAGGAACCCGACTCGGCGCAACAAGGACCTGCACAGGGCTGCATGCAGGAGGATGGTGGTAACCAGCAAGTGGGCCTTAAAAAAGTGGGAGGAAAGCCTGCGCCGGAAACTGTGTGGCACTGGCGTAGGAAACAAAACTTGGTGGTCCCTTGTTAAGGACAAACAAGGAACTGGCCACCAAGAATCCATCCCTCCCCTCAGCAAGCAGGACGGTACTGTCGCCACCAGCAGTAAGGAGAGGGCACAGTTGCTGGCTTCCTTGTTTGCTGGAAAAATGAAGGTGGGAATCCACAGCAGCCACCGCCTCAGCTGGTCCAGCAATGTGAGAAGACTGTCACCATGGTGGAGGTGACGCATCAGCAGGTGAAGCGATTATTGCGGGGGCTGGACACACAGAAAGCCACCGGCCCTGATGACATCAGCCCGCACCTGCTGAAGCGATGCTCCCAGGAACTGGCTGCCCCTCTCACCCAAGTCTTCACAACTTGTGTACGGGAAAACGTCTGGCCTTCAGTGTGGAAGGAGGCTCGAGTAGTTCCTGTACACAAAAAGCTCCAGGACGGACCCAAAAACTACAGACCCATATCCCTGTTGTCAGTGGTGGGTAAAGTGTTTGAGAGGGTCGTGGCAGAGGTGGTGTGTAGCCATCTCAAGGACAATGCCCTCCTCTCAGACCAACAGTTTGGGTTCAGACCTGGAAGGTCAACCTCCGACCTAATGATGCTTCTCACCAGGCATTGGCAGGACGCCCTCGACGACGGCAAGGACACTATAGTGGTTGCTTTGGACATAGCAGGAGCTTTTGATAAAGTATGGCACAACGGATTACTAGAAAAGCTTCGTGCTAAAGGCATCCAGGGTGGCTTGCTACGACTCTTGGGAAATTACCTGCAGGACAGAAGCCTCAAGGTGGTTGTCAACGGGCAAACATCTGAGTCCCTGCCTGTGGAGGCATCAGTGCCACAGGGTTCAATTCTTGGCCCACTCCTGTGGAATATCTACGTGGATGATCTTCTCCAGCTACTGCCAGGAGTCATGGCCTATGCTGATGACTGCACCCTCTCCTATACCTATCCACGCCAGGACAGTGGGCGGGCTGCTGAGGCCATCAATCAGCAGCTACGAGTGATAAAGGAGTGGGGTGCTCGCTGGCAAGTGACATTCGCGCCGGAGAAGACACAAGCAATGGTTGTCTCTCGGTCCCCAGCCGCCATGGCAGCAATGGCAGGAAAGTTGTCTTTTGGCTGCTGCTCTCCCACTCCAAGATGACGTCAAGATACTTGGAGTGGAGGTGGATCGAGGGCTGAGGTTTGACAGGCATGTCAAAACCATTGCCAAGAAAGCCTCTCACAGGATCTCCGCTCTCAGAAGGATCGCCAGTTTCCTCGACAGGAAGGGAGACTGCTGCTGTACAAGGCACAGGTGCGGCCCCACCTTGAATACGCAGCTCTCTCCTGGATGTCCTGTGCCGCCACACACAGAAGGAGACTGGACAGCATCCAACGCCGCGCCATACGGCTAGTAGATGCTGCACTACCACCTCACCCAGAGCCTGAGCGTCCCTTGATTCACTGGAACACCGCAGAGACGTGGCGGCGATCGTAGTGTTCCATAAGGCACAGGTGCAAAAAGTACCACATCTGGCAGGGCTGCATCATTCTCTAAGAGACACCACACGGAGCATGAGAACAGTGCTCAATGATGGTAACGCTGTAGAGGTACCGCGTTCCCACGGGTGTCAGCACTAACGCATCTTCGCAAGACGTGTTTCCAGGATGTGGAACTTGTTCACGGCCGTGGAGCCTCACGTCCAGGAGATGAACACTCACATTGTCAAACTGATGGCTCATAAGTGGAGACAGACACTGACAATTCCACTGACACTCATCGTGACGTAATACTCAGTGCAGTGCAGTGCGGTGAAAGAGTGAACAGTGCTCCATCTATATACTGACAATTTAGTCTTAATGCAGCATGTATAAATATAAGATACATTAACTTACATAGCATACTATGTTCATCTTAAGAAATATTGTATATTATCTATCTTAAGAGTTTTTGTAAATATTGTAAACAAATAGATAGTAGTACCTTTAGAATAGGTAACATACAACAGTGCGCCTTTGGGTACATAGTCCTTTGTACTAAGTTATGTTTAAATGAGAGAGAGAGAGAGAGAGAGAGAGAGAGAGAGAGAGAGAGAGAGAGAGAGAGAGAGAGAGAGAGAGAGAGAGAGAGAGAGAGAGAGAGAGAGATTACATGTACGTACCTCAGGAGTCAAGTCAAAGCCTTCCCTTGATAAGAAGATCAGGCACAGTAAGATAACGCAATGAAGACGACACACAAACACAAATGTCCTGGTGAGCAAATTCCGTTCTTCCTTTCAAGTCTGAGGCTGAGTCGAAGCTTTCAAGACACTCATCCTGAGCCACTTTGAAGCACTATAAACCCTCGACATACTACAGATAATTTATCTCTCCTCCCTCTCTCTCTCTCTCTCTCTCTCTCTCTCTCCTGCTTATCTGTTTGTCACTCTTCTAATAAATCTCGTTTGTTTAACAGTTTTCTCCTCCATCTCTTTCTCTTACCTGTTGTTGTGATCCTCATTATCAGCTGTCAGTCTTATACACTAATTGCCATGAGCCTCCAGAGCACTTTACCTCAGACACTACGAGATAACCAAATAAACTCTGAATTATCCTTCATTTTTCTTTTAGTTAATGGAAGGGAATTTTATGTGGTACCAATGCTTGATTATCCGATTCATATAGATGTGTTCAAGGGAGATAAAAAAAGAAGTTTTCTCTTGAAGTTTCTGACGTGGAAAGTCCAAACCAGAAACACCAAACCAATAACATTTTTTGACGAGATTTAGCCGCTTCCAGTTCGTCGTTTTGTCAGATTGCGATCATATTTGTTGGCTGGTTGATTCCTTTGGGACTAGCGCTTTTAATCGGCGTGGAGCAACATTTCAGCGAGCAACCAGATGGTAAGACAAAGAAAAAAAAATGTAGCCTAAGCGATGATCCACCTTCTTTGAAGAAAAGGCAAAGGAAGGGAGACAATGAATTTCTTTAGGATACCGTGGTTTGGTGTCCGTGCAGAGGAGAACGAAATATTTAATAAGTCTTAGATTTACAATTTGTTTCTATGTTGCCCTTTATTATAATGAAATTGATGATATAAACACACATTACTGGGCTGAGGGAACTGTGAA
>NC_059301.1:29583911-29596411 GCF_017591435.1 Portunus trituberculatus
ATGCCTGAAAAGCTTTGCTTAAAATAGGCTAGCTAGTTTGCACAATGCATATTATAATATGTACATTATATATTTTTAAAAGAACTAGTCATGCATAAATGTTTCAAATGTTTTAAATGTTTCTCTCTCTCTCTCTCTCTCTCTCTCTCTCTCTCTCTCTCTCTCTCTCTCTCTCTCCTCTGCGTAATTTTCGTTCTCTACTCCCTCTCTTTCGTCGGCTACTCTAAGCTTTCTTTAAATCTTTTCTTCCTTTTTTTTTTTTTAATCACACTTGGTCACAAAAGCAATAAAAAGAAAATAGAAAGGAACTCTGAAACACGTGTCTTACTCCGGTAGTGTTCGTGCAGTGCGTCAAATGTTATCGCACTTCCTGAACAAAAAGAGATGAAAAAAGAAGGACACGATACAAACAGAAAAAATTGTAAATACAAAGCGATAGCCACAATTTTAGGCCTCTCTCTCTCTCTCTCTCTCTCTCTCTCTCTCTCTCTCTCTCTCTCTGACTTTCTTTCGCAGCTTCATGATCTCTGGTGAAGCTGGGATTGCCGGGACTGGAGACTTATTGCACTGACTATTTACTAGACCGAGAGAGGAGTAGGAGAGTGTATCGAAGCAGGGAGAAAGAAGAGCACGCATCTGTGGTCACTGACTTCACTGACCATCTTCCAGGAGATAAGACATGCCGAAAAGTGTTATAGGGAATGGTGAAATGTAGCCTTTACTTTTCACAGTGATTCGTAAGAAAGAAAGAGAAGAAAAGTATAAACGAAAGAAAAGAAACGGCAGGTAGGAAAAAGTGACAAGATCATAAGTAAAAGAAATGTTATACTGAGATATATCTAAATTCAGAGTAAAATATCAAAATTTAAATGGGACAATATAGGGTAAGTGTTCAAGGTTTGATATACGTACTTTGTATGTGAATATCAAACAAACTGTGTTCTCGGTTGTCTCTTTCATAAAAGGAAGAAATAAAAAAAAGTAATGAAATTTAATAAAACAGAAAAGTGAAGAGTATTGGTTTCAAAATACAATATCATATTTTATATAGCAAAGAAAATAAACAAGCAAGACTGAAAACGAAGTAGAAAAAAATTAATATATAAAGTTTTGGAGAGAAAATGATCTGACTTTTTGAGTTCTAATAAAGAAAAGAAAAAAAAAGCTTATTAGTAAAAATTTTACTGATCAAATTGAATGAACGCCAGAAAGGAAAAGGGGAAGGGACACAAAGAAAGAACGATGAGCGTAGGGAAGGATGGATGGAGCAAGACAGGAAAAACCAAGAGAGAGAAAGATGAAAATATGAGTTTGGTTTGTATCTGCAAAAGATTTAAAAAACGAAAAAAATATGAATGTTTGAAGAAGAAGAAGAAGAAGAAGAAGAGAGAGAGAGAGAGAGAGAGAGAGAGAGAGAGAGAGAGAGAGAGAGAGAGAGAGAGAGAGAGAGAGAGAGAGAGAGAGAGAGAGAGAGAGAGAGAGAGAGAGAGAGAGAGAGAGAGAGAGAGAGAGTAACAAACACGTACACATACATACATAGTGAGAGGAAACAAACAAGAAATCAAGGCGATAAATAAGGGAGGAGAAACAAGAACGAGGAAACGCGGACAAACACAAAGAAAGAAAAAAGACTTCAAACAGGGGAAGGGATGGAAACACTCATAAAAATCAAAAGAAACGGAGAAGAGAGGGAAGAATAAAAGAAGATATTACGGAATGGTTGAGAGAGAGAGAGAGAGAGAGAGAGAGAGAGAGAGAGAGAGAGAGAGAGAGAGAGAGAGAGAGAGAGAGAGAGAGAGAGAGAGAAATATATATGTGCATTAGCTGTAGAAGTAAAGTTAAGGTATTTGAGACTGAAGTTGAAAATTCTTCTTCCTTTCCTCTTCCTTTTCGTCTTTCTCCTCCTCCTCCTTATTCGCTTCTTCTTTTTCAAGTAAATTTTTCTTTCCCCCTTTTTTTCTATCCGCTTCTCTCCTCCCTCCGTCTAGTCTCCTTTGTTCTTTCACCTCTTTATTCTTCACCAGTCTCTTCTTTCATCATCTAATCCTAATTAATTTCACCTAAGTCCTCGTTGTCTCTCTCTCTCTCTCTCTCTCTCTCTCTCTCTCTCTCTCTCTCTCTCTCTCTCTCTCTCTCTCTCTCTCTCTCTCTCTCTCTCTCTCTCTCTCTCTCTCTCTCTCAGTCTTCTGCTTCGCTACATCTGCTTGTTCAATCTCACCATGCATATTTTTCTTCCTGTCCTCACCTCTTCTCTCGTCTTCCTTCTTTCCTCTCTCCCTTCTCTTTCCAGTCTCTTAGCTTTCTTTTTCTCCTTCCCTCCTCCTTTCATTCCCCCCCAAAATAAACCCTTTCCTCCTTTCCTATCCTTGTCTTCCACGTCCCTCTCCTCCTATCTTCTCCTCCCTCTGCTTCCTTTTCCATCCTCTCCTACTTTCCGCTTTTCACATCTCTACTTCTTTTCTTCACTTTCTTCTTCTTACCTGTCACACATCTAATTTATTCCACCTCTCCTACCGTTCCATGTCTCTTCTTTCATCCTCTCCTACTTTACTTTCCCACGGACTTAGTTACCCATCCTCTACCATCATCCTTTTGCACATCCCTTCTTTCTTATTCTCTCCTACCCTCCTCTCCCCAGCCTCTCCTTTACCATCTTCTCCTTCCCTTCAAGTCGGGCGAGAGGCAACGCGTCACACAGGCATACACACTTCCCCGCCCACCAATGGCCTGTCTTCGTAGCAGGACGGCATTCTGGCTACACATTCTGAATACGTTCCGTTATGGCGCCGGGCTCACTCGCGGGGATTGGTCCTGGCGTCATAGTTCCCAGTCTAGTAAGTGGTTCCGTGCGTGTGACTCTGTGGGCTCGACATGAAGGTTTGTACTGGCTGCAGGTGTTGGTGGGAATGGTCTGTGTGGGATCGAAGTTGCTGTTTTTGTTTCTTTTCTTTTTTTCGTCAGTTTCTATTTTTTTTCTCTGACTTAACTTGTCCCCTAAGAAAAACTATTTCCTTTCACATTCGTTTTCTGACATTTTCCCTCAAGTTTTTTTTTCTATTGACTTCATATACTGCCAAAGAAGAGAAAATAGTATTTCCTCTATACTCGCTTTCTAATTGCTTCACCACAATACCCAGGAACGAATACATCAAAGGCACAATACAAATACTCATACACCCGGGAAAAGGAAGAGAGAGAGAAACGACTAAGAGAAGGGTTTATGTGTGCAATGAAAAACAAAAAGACAAGCTTGTAATGGGTATAACTGAGGAAAGGACAGAAAAGATTGATCCATTCAGGTAAACCCATAACAAGAACAAACCAAAGAAAATCAACAACGAAAAAAATAGTGGAGGAAGTTGAACTTTTAGATTAGACAAGATAATAAAATACAAAAATCTACAAATTATCATGTAAAGAAAAAAAAAACAAAAAAAAATAACAAATACACACCAAAACACTTGAAAAAAAATCTCGTATTCAACACCATGAGACAGAAAGACAAACCATAGCGAATGAAACTAATCCATTGTTTCTTTTACTAATCAATCTGTTTATCTTGTGTCCCTTCCATTGCCAAGTGGACGTGTATAGATGTAGAATAATTGAATCCACCAGACAAGTTACGTGGAGTGGTGATGGTGGTGCTTTGAAATGCCAACGCCAAGAGTCCGTAATGGTTAAGGTGATAATATAATGATCATGATAATGGTGCAGAGTGATAAGGATGAGGATAATGTGTGGACAGTAGATGAACAAGTGTGTGTGTGTGTGTGTGTGTGTGTGTGTGTGTGTGTGTGTGTGTGTGTGTGTGTGTGTGTGTGTGTGTGTGTGTGTGTGTGTGTGTGTGTGTGCCTAGAGGTGAATAGAAGGAGTGAAAGGTGCATCTTTTTAGTTGGTTACATTTATATTTGATTTTCTTACACAAAATTGGTATCATCATTACTGCCATCCCTCTTCTATTGCTCCTATCAATGTTGCAACCACTACCGCCACCGCCACCACCACCAATTACACCATCACAAACACAGCACACAGAACAAAAAACAAACGAAACAAAATAAAGGCAAACTCTGAAAATTTCGCACGAATCAACAAAATATACAATAACTTCCTTTTGTCGGTTTGAAACATTTTACCTTCCCGTGTCTCTCTCTCTCTCTCTCTCTCTCTCTCTCTCTCTCTCTCTCTCTCTCTCTCTCTCTCTCTCTCTCTCTCTCTCTCTCCGCCCACACCTAGCTCTCCTTTTTACAGCACTGACCTTTCCATGTCCGTCTCACTGAAACATTGATCGCATTCCTATTACTTTCAAAAGGCTTAGCTGAAGTTACACAAGCTCTCAATGACGCTTTTACGATTCCAGTAACAAGTGAGCAACATTTCAACATTAAAAATAAGACAAAAAGGTCTTGAAAATCCAGCTAATAATCTCGGTGCCCTTCGGAAACAATCGTGATGAGAGAGTAAAGTGTTTCTGTATACAAGCTTCACTAAATCTCAGCCCCTCTCTTACATACCTTTCTGTCCACCGCCGTCCGTCGCCACCACTTGAATATGGTACTCTGGCGTGGTCTCGCGGTCCAGACAACACAGGGCGGTCCGTACCAGGCCTGTCTCAGGGTGCACGGCAAAGATGGCCTCGCCCGTGCGTTCGTCAATCACGTTCTTCTCGATGGAGTAAGTGAGCTTGGCGTTGGTTCCTTCAGTGGCATCGTCCGCGTCCCAGGCAGAGACGACAGCAACTGACAGATCTGCAGAGGAGAGAGAAAAAAGGATATTATTTGTTGAAGGTGAAAGGGTGGATAGGATTAATCGAGTATGTAAAACTAAAGATGGAATACAAAGAAAGACCAAACAAGAAAAGGATTCGATGGTCCTTACGAGGCTGTCTGGATAACTATTTTACACTGTCAGTGAAAAAACGATAAGATAGTGTAGATGAGACAGGTTAGTTATCAAAGTGGTGGTACAGAAGGAGGAGGAGGAGGAGGAGGAAGGAGGAGAAAGAGGAGAAGGAGAAGGAGAAGGAGAAGGAGAAGGAGAAGGAGGAGAAGGAGAAGGAGAAGGAGAAGGAGGAGAAGGAGAAGGAGGAGGAAGAGGAGCGGAACAAGGAGAATGGGGAAAGAAGAAGAAGAAGAAGAAGAAGAAGAAGAAGAAGAAGAAGAAGAAGAAGAAGAATAATAAGAAGAATAATAATAATAATAATAATAATAATAATAATAATAATAATAATAATAATAATAATAATAAATATTGATAATAAATATTGATAATAATAATAATAATAATAATAATAATAATAATAATAATAATAATAATAATAATAATAATAATGATAATAATAATAATAATAATAATAATAATAAGTTAATAATAATAATAATAATGATAATAATAATAACAATAATAATAATAATAATAATAATAATAATAATAATAATAATAACAATAATAATAATAATAATAATAATAATAATAATAATAATAATAACAATAATAAGAACAGGAGGAAGAAGAAAAAGAAGAAAAAGAAAAAAGACTGAATAAACAGGTAAATAAGTAAAAAAAGAAAGTAAGTACTATGTATAATGAAAGAAAACTATAAACAACCAGAACAAAAGTAAGAGAAGGAGGAGGAAGAGGATGGAAAGGAGGAAGAGGAAAAGGAACCGCGGCACAGGAAGGAAAAAAGAATGACAGGAAATGTGAAAATATGAAGAGTAGAGAGACCACCGCATAGAACCCACGGGAGACACTCACTGCGACGAGAAGCGCCAAAAGAACGAGAGAGAGCAGGATGAGAGAAAGGTGAGCAGAAGGCTTGGGTGAGAAAAGAGGATGGGAAGTAGGCAAGGAGAGGCAGGGAGGGAGGGAAAGAGGGTAGGGAAGAAGCATTGAGGCAGAAAGGGTCGACGACACCTCCTAAAAATGTGCAAGGGAAGGAAGAAGAAAGGAAAGGGGTGAGAAAGGAAGGATAGAAGAAAGGAAGGAAGGAAGGGCGAGGGCTGTGGCCAGACAATACAGAGCAAGATTTGATATGGAAAGAGAAGTAGATAAAAAAGGAAAGGTAAATAGTAAAAGATAGGAGAAAAGTACTGTTGACATCCCTTTTTCAAATACTATGTAAACAATGAATGAAATTCAAAGACCACTAGAAATATGAAATTTCACTTCAAAAAAAAAAAAAAATATATATATATATATATATATGAAAGAGAATATCAAAGCAAACTTTAGTAAATGAGAGAGAAAGTGATGGAAAAAAATGATATTCTCTTGTGTTTATGTGTGTGTGTGTGTGTGTGTGTGTGTGTGTGTGTGTGTGTGTGTGTGTGTGTGTGTGTGTGTGTATATATATATATATATATATATATATATATATATATATATATATATATATATATATATATATATATATATATATATATATATATATATATATATATATATATATATATATATATATATATATATATATATATATATATATTATTTGAATACAGTGCATCCTAATGATATCACTTCTTCAAATAGAATAGAATATATCTCATCATAATCATTCGTATGGGAAAAAATTGCGATCATACAACAAAGCACGGATTTTTTATGTGACACAAACCGTCAGCTAGTCTCCTTATGTAAAGGATAATAATATGTCATTGTGACAGGTGACATTTCTACCTCGAGCAAGAAAATCTTTATACATATCAAGATACGGTGGAAACAGATTAAACCACTGTGTGAGATAATGTCGCGTTATAGTATAAGGGAATTGTCGATCAGTACGTACAGGAGTGTTAGATAAATTTCCTTGGGTTTATTTTACTGTATGAGTGAGAGCGGCAGTGGAGGGTACAACAAAATGTGTAAGTAAATAAATATAAAAAACAACAGATACACAAACACAAAGGACTAACACACTAAAGCAAATCTCCCAAGACAACACTCGTTGATAAATTGCACCTACAAATCAAAAGAAGAAAATTTGAGGTAGTAAAAAGAGGGTGCTTGCCCACTCGCTGCTCCCCTTATGCCTACCAGGAATGAACATAAACAGGAAGAACCCAAAGCAGCAGTATTATTGCTACTTATGAAGCTGTCACTGATAAGCAACATAAATTCAAAACAAGAGATGTAAGACAGCAAAGACGAAGACTTCAGCTTACCTATCGTTTTCTTTATGTAATCTCTGACCACCAACAACTACATTTTCTGACACTTTATGTTTTTTTCCATGTATATTCAGATTTAATGTGAGTACTGCAAAATGGCTATCCCTGAGGTACTGAGAATCAATATGTTTTGCTTTCCGTGGCTCTGATACAAATCTCGTGCATTTTTCCTAAATGCATGGCGAAATTTGTTTGCTAGTGTAACTAAAGGTTTGTGGAAGTGCGGTAAACTAATCGTAAAGGGAAGAGGATATTTTTTTATGTTACGGCCTATAGCGCCTCTAGGCACACTTCAAGACTGGATTGGAAGCGCTGTTATGCTTCCGTCCATTAGTGGCGCAGGTAATTTTATTTATAGTGGTACCCATATTAGGGCCCATATCACCAACCAAGCGCATCTTTGGTGTAACCACCTAGAACCTGGGTATCACGGTGACATGTAGGTAACTTTAAACCACTCGACAAATGGCATAGTTTCAAAGTGGTATGTGGTGGGAATTCGAACCTACGCCTGGACGCCTGTCCGATCCCACGCTCACCACATTATCCACTATGCCACCGCCTCCTAATGATGATACACACACACACACACACACACACACACACACACACACACACACACACACACACACACACACACGGGCGTTTTTGTAAACTTTTTCCTATATTTTATCTATATGGTCCCTTATTTATTTATTTGTTTGTTTACTTACAGATTTATTTATTTCAGAGTGAAAAGCGAATTGTGAACACCAAGAATGCTGAAAAGTTTTCATCGCAAATATTCAAACTGCAATTTTAAATAAACGAACCATGAATAAATATTTGATACGTAACACATGTACAACACACACACACACACACACACACACACACACACACACACACACACACACACACACACACACACACACACACACACACACACACACACACACACACACACACACACACACACACACACACACACACACACACACACACACACACACACACACACACACACACACACACACACACACACACACACACACACACACACACACACACACACACACACACACACACACACACACACACACACACACACACACACACACACACACACACACACACACACACACACACACACACACACACACACACACACACACACACACACACACACACACACACACACACACACACACACACACACACACACACACACACACACACACACACACACACACACACACACACGCACAACACACACACACACACACACACACACACACACACACACACACACACACACACACACATAAGTAGCTTTTAAAACAAAGGAGAGATCCAAAACAATAGAAATAGGGAGAGCTAAATATGGATAAAAATAGACAGAGTAAATTATCTTATATCTCATTTCTGATAAAAGGTAAAGAGAGAAAGACGGACGAAGATATATACATACAGACAAACAGACATAACAAACGCTCTCTTCTTGAATCAGGGCTACATTTCTGATATGTAAATAAAAATGTAGATTTATCAATTTTGTTCTTAAAAACAGGAGATAAAAGATATCAAGATGAAAAAAAGAAAATTAAGAAAAAGTGAAAATATGTCCAAAAATTTCAAATAGGAAAAAAAGAAGTAAAGGTAAGACGGAATAGGTAATAATAAAAAGTGTAATAATGACAAGAATTCATGATGAAGATAATGATGGAACTAGAACATCTTTTCACTCTTCATTTCTATAGCATTCCTCCTTTCTCTATGATTTTACTTCTCTATTTCTTCCTCCTCTCTCTCGCATCTCCTTCATAAACTCTCTTTTTTCTCCTCTCACTTCTTCATGTCCATCTTTCGTTCCCCATCTTATCTATCACCTTTCTTTCTCATCCCCTTCAATAATAATAATAATAATAATAATAATAATAATAATAATAATAATAATAATAATAATAATAATAATAATAAAAGCGAGCCACACAAATACTCCACCGTCTGAAAAGTGACATCGGCTTATCGTTTCCTCCCCAGCAGTTCAATCCCGTCATCCTTTTCGCTTTCCATTCTCCATTTTTACATCCCCCTTCGTCAATAAATCTCTCTCTCTCTCTCTCTCTCTCTCTCTCTCTCTCTCTCTCTCTCTCTCTCTCTCTCTCTCTCTCTCCGTCAGCAACTCGCCTAACTACTTTGGAAATAGAATGGAAATTGAGTTAGTTACGGAGCAGCGGAAAGATTCATACATTCTATCTATTTTTTTTTTTTTTTTAAGAAGGCGCTGTCTCTTTCGCTAAGAAGCTGCCGCGAGCAGAGGTCAAATTCATAACCTGAAAAAAAAAGGAACACGAGAAATTGTTTTCATCATTCCTTTATAATTCCATAGTACGTGCAAATAAGTATACGTCATTTACTTATTCCACACACCGTAATGTTATTTGTTTAATGTTATTTATTTACTTATTTCTCTCGCTCTGTCTCTCTCTCTCTCTCTCTCTCTCTCTCTCTCTCTCTCTCTCTCTCTCTCTCTCTCTCTCTCTCTCTCTCTCTCTCTCTCTCTCTCTCTCTCTCTCTCTCTCTCTCTCTCTCTCTCTTTCTCTGCATATCCAGTCTAAGTTCAGGCGCTGAACAGCATAGGAGCGCACTGGTATGATGGAACTAGTCCTACTATATAAACAGACCCACATTTACAATCACATTCACAAACATTCTCACTGTCCGTACTACTTTCCAGCGGGAGAGGAACAATCCTCACACGTCCAAAGCGTCACCAATGCAACATATATGGCTCTGCTTCAGAGCCGGACAGGAGAGGCGCAGTAGAATAGGCCAGGCCATGTTCCTGACCTTCAGACTAGCTATTCGGACTAGCAAGGGAAGACCATCCCTTCAAGGTGTGTGTGTGTGTGTGTGTGTGTGTGTGTGTGTGTGTGTGTGTGTGTGTGTGTGTGTGTGTGTGTGTGTGTGTGTGTGTGTGTGTGTGTGTGTGTGTGTGTGTGTGTGTGTGTGTGTGTGTGTGTGTGTGTGTGTGTGTGTTTTATGTTTCGGATAGCTACCAGTTTTATGGCAAGACTATAAGTGATTCTCATTCCCATCTTCTTTTCTCTTGTCCAACTACCAACCATCTAATGTAAGAGTTAATATTTCCGTTTTTCGTCTTGGAAAGACTATCAGAACAACAAGCAAAACTGCTAGTGGATTTCCTGGACACTCCATAAGTACATAACTGCTTGGAAGCAGCAAATTGTCTAATCTTGATTTTTGTCATGGTGTTGTATTGTTGGCCAGCCATCTTGAGACTTAAACAAGAATATTTTCAGAAATATTTCTAGCACCAATACGAAAGCATACTTAATTAAAGTGCCTTCAAATACCTAGGTGGCAATGATATTATCTACACGCATTTCGCTAATGACAGAGACCGGCGCCTATAATAATTTGACGATAACTATATTATTTCTCTGAGAAATGAAATTACAGATACAAAACATTTCGAATTACTCCATTATTCGTTTAAGTTCAGAAATCTTATATCCAGAAATAACAGCATGTTTCAAGAGTGAGAGAGGAAATAAATTCAGCGTCAGTGATTTCTTGAACTTAATCATAAAACTGAAGCTCAACACTTTATTGAGACTGAGGATATGTCATTGTAGTGAAAAGCATAAGCCAAGTCCAAAACAATGAAGATAAGTTGATATGCTTGTTGTAATTAGCGACCATGAATCGGTTAATGAATGCTTAATTTTCCCAAAGGTAGCTGGGAATGTTATACAACTTCGTGGGAGAGATTGAATGCTTTGTGCTTGTTGATGTAAATCCGCTGAAACAAATTTCCACCTAGAAATTTGAGATTCAAATGCGACAACGCCAGCCTGCCTGCTGATATTCCCCCAGGATGTGACCAATAATGTACATACATGATAAAACCTCTTAAAGATCAGCTGTCGTAATGTATGCAGGTGAGTAACACGATGTGGCTGTGTTCTGAACGCCGAAGTGTTTATGAATAATACATAATTGGTGACAGGATACTTCTCAAATATTGAATTTTTTCTCTTTGATCGATGTTGCACTTACTACCAATTTTTCCATAACCTGCTGACGATAAGGAAATGAGGACACTGTTGAAGAAGTGATCTTAGCGGCATACAGTGAGATATCAGAGTGAACTCCATAAAGTATAATGCAATGAAAGAAGGACACATCTCGGGTGAACGCGAAAAAAAAGGAAAAGAAAAAAAATGTTGAACGGGAATGAAAGAGAGAAAATAGTGTATTTTTCTTTTCTTTCTGTGTGTGTGTTTCACTGTTTGATCAGCTGCAGTCTTTGACGAGACAGACAGACGTTACCCTACGGGTGAGCTCAGAGCTCATTATTTCCGATCTTCGGATAGGCCTGAGACCAGGCACACACCACACACCGGGACAACAAGGTCACAACTCCTCGATTTACATCCCGTACCTACTCACTGCTAGGTGAACAGGGCCTACACGTGAAAGGAGACACTCTCAAATATCTCCACCCGGCCGGGGAATCGAACCTCGGTCCTTGTGAAGCCAGCGCTCTAACCACTGAGCTACCGGGCGTGTGTGTGTGTGTGTGTGTGTGTGTGTGTGTGTGTGTGTGTGTGTGTGTGTGTGTGTGTGTGTGTGTGTGTGTGTGTGTGTGTGTACGCGCGTCTCCTACTCAAAACACATCATCATCATAATATCATCAATCACTTCAAAGATTTTTTTTTTCTATTTTTTTTCTTTCTAGCATTGTAATCAGTGCAGCAATCAGAGTTAATAGGATCCTGTCTTTTTTCTCACACGTAATTTTGCGTAACAGATAATGATGCACGTGGGAAGATGAAGAGGAGCATGGGGAGATGAAAGGAAATGGTCGGCAATCCACCTTCAATATTACCTCTCTCTCTCTCTCTCTTTCTGAAATCAGTAAATGTAGTGACATAAAAAAAACAGCAAAAATAACACTACCATCACCACCGACAATAATAAAAATTATCGTAATAAAATAATATTAATAATTACGATAATGATGATAATAATGATAATAATAATAATAATAATAATAACAATAATAATAATAATAATAATGATAATGATAATAATAACAATAATAATAATATTAATAATAACAAAATTATCAGAATAACAATAGCATAAAAACAACCCTTTTCATAGATTTTGAATATTTTAGCCTCTCTCTCTCTCTCTCTCTCTCTCTCTCTCTCTCTCTTTCATTTGCAGTTACCTTGATGCTTAACTACCTAGTCATGCATATTGATGTTGCTGTATTAGAAAATGCTCGCCAATTGGACATAATGAGCATCAGTA
>NC_059301.1:29601411-29623911 GCF_017591435.1 Portunus trituberculatus
ATCTAGATACATCAACATGAAAGGGATGAAAAGCTACATTAGAAGACCTTTTCATATTCTCCTCTTATCAAAATATTATGTATCTTACTATGTGTGAGCGTGCTGGGTGGGTACGTACAGTGAAGCTCCAGCCAGTACCTCAGCGTGCCTCATCAGGTAGCATGTGTGTGTAGCTTATAAGCACATCCCCGGAGGCTCCTGGGATTGCGTGTGCTGCATTTCGCCACGGCATCCCATTCACATTACGCATTGAGACACCGGGACAGGCAAGTCAAGTGAAGGGTGTGTTATCTCTCTCTCTCTCTCTCTCTCTCTCTCTCTCTCTCTCTCTCTCTCTCTCTCTCTCTCTCTCAGTCCCACATTCCCTTTTATTATCGCTACATATCGTCAGTAATTCATGCAAATGTTACCATCCAACCCCCATGCTCTCTCTCTCTCTCTCTCTCTCTCTCTCTCTCTCTCTCTCTCTCTCTCTCTCTCTCTCTCTCTCTCTCTCAGTTCTGATTACATTACATGAGCATTCGTATTGTCCTCCTCATACACAATTTTCTCTCTCTCTCTCTCTCTCTCTCTCTCTCTCTCTCTCTCTCTCTCTCTCTCTCTCTCTCTCTCTCTCTCTAACTGACATTTAATATATGTTTATTATGCGGGTTTTAAGTTGCACTTCGTTGCACTGCTCGTGATATTTTATATGTAAACAAAATTATTAAAAAGTTATTTTCTTTAGGATCGGTACAGTCTTTACCAATAAAAGTCATCAATCAAAAATCAGAACAAAATTTCTCCATGACAGCCAATATCTTCTTTTCTCATATTAAACCGAATGTTACCTCGCACACTGCGATCTTCTTCCTGCAGACATAGATATTTTTTTTTGTAACATTACGTACATTTTTATCTGGTCAGTTTCTTCTTTTTTATGTTTTCTTTCTTTTCCTTTTTTTTTATTTCGCAATGGGCCGCTTTTTTTTTATTTCGCAATTTTTTTTTTTAACTGTTTATCCATCTAGCTTCTCTAGGTACCAAATACTGTTTCATACATTCAAAAATATATATTCATTAGTACAATCTTGTCCCTTTTTTTCAACAAAATCCAGCACGTTATCACTACCATTCCTCTCCACGCTTCTCTTCACACAGTTCTCAGCGAGGCGCACACACACAGGCATCAACTCTCATAACCAAGATTTGCGTGAAGAAAAATGACAAAGGAAAAGCGCAATAATTATGAAAAGTAATGCTTCCAGACTCGACTTGCTATCCTTGTGCTAAAATTACGAGGAGTGAAGAGTTGAAGGTGTCACAACAAAGAGCAGTAATGACTCCCAGCACGTGAGTTGTAAGTCAGTGGCAAACGTGATAACATGATGCCTGTCCTCACTACGTCATGTATTTGTACAGATTAGAGGTTGCCAATATCACTTCGCCGTTCCCTGGGTCCTGAACAAAGTACAGGTATTTGCACGAATTTAAGAGATTTGTAGATTCTAAAGCCTCTGAAAATTTCCAGAGCAATATATATAACGATATTTGAATCAATATTACTGTGTGTGAGAGTAGCTCATGTTACGGATAGCGAAACTGTTGAAAAGGCCCACCGAAACTATGAGCCCTAAAGAAAACAACTAAAAAGTCAAATAATCACATTCTAAAGTTTGAATTTGTCTTTGAAAAGAACCAATTCCCTTCTACCACAAATGTATGAATTTCTTTACCATATGGTTACGGAAAATCTTTGCAACTTTCACAATAAAAAATTGAATATTAATATTACATTTACGTATATTTCAAAGGAATCAAACTCTGACCCTATTTTTTAAATACATAAGTCGTTACATAAACCACATTTTTAGAGACAGGAAGAAAATACATAAGAATATATTTAACCGTAAGAATATTTGAAACATAATATTAAATTTACATTACGAAAGAATCATATTCTGATCCTATTCCTTTCACATACATAAGCTCGGACATAGACCCAGATTTACAAGCTCAGAAAACAACCGAAACAAAAAGGGCTTTTTTTTTTATGTGGTTAGCAAGCAATGAGACACACACACACACACACACACACACACACACACACACACACACACACACACACACACACACACACACACACACATATATATATATATATATATATATATATATATATATATATATATATATATATATATATATATATATATATATATATATATATATATATATATATATATATATATATATATATATATATATATATATATATATACGTATATATACTCTTGTTTATAAGGTCTTCATACAACACTGGAATACGTGCAGAGAGTGAGTAAGGGGACTTGTACACCCTCCAAAGATCCCGGGACAAAGAGGTCGTGGACAGCGAAAATATCTCTTATGTACCCTAGTCCTAGCAAGCGACTTTACAGTCTAGCCATGTGAGAGTTGATCTGAATTTTGCAGTCCTTAATACATTGGTCCTTCAATATGTTACATACATTTAGTTTGCTATTAATTTTATAATTTAAATATTTAAAATGAAATTGTCTACAAATATTATAGAAAATTTCTTATCCAATCCTTTTTGCTATTAACCCTTATACTGCTAAGCTGCAGTTCATGCGCTCATGTCACATGCCACAAACTCTCCACATCTTCCCGCGTCATCACATCATTCTATTTATATTTTCATATTTATATTATGTTATTATGCATATTTCATCATCAATACACAATGAAACGTAATAATGAACCACTCAATTTTTTTTGTCAAACTTTCTCATCTTTGGACACAGCATTTCAGTCGCGTGCGTTCCAATCTTCCACAGATGCATAAAAAAAAAGGTACCTATGTACACGTAAAATAATTTGTATTCATGAAGTAAGAAAAAACAATTATTAGACTTGTAAAAAAGACAAAGAAGAGAAAGAAATAGAAAATAAAGAAAATAATATAAAAGAATTCTTGGTCTGAAACGAACACGCTCCGTGGGACACAAGATACCTACGCTCACCATATCAGGTTAGTTCCATTTCACTAGCATGTATTTGATGGATACTTATAATTATGATAATTGTCTATAATTATGATTATATTAGTGTGTTACTTGGTTTATCCTTTACATGCAGTATATAATAATATAAAATAATAATTGATGCTATCACAACTCGCACGGCCAGCAGAGTGACATGTTGCAGCCTGTGTGGCAGTACCACTTGACAACTTAGGATCAAAGGATCACTACCTTAAGCTAAGGATATCACTGCCATATGTAAAACTCATTTGTTGACCGTAAAGGCGGTGTGGCTCCTTTCTCTCTCAACCTCCTCTATTTATCACGCTTTGCTCATCTCCTTCCCTTCTTTCTCTTTCCTCTTCCAGCCTACCCTCACCTCTTTACCTTTCCTTCCATTTCCATTTTTCTTCTCTTCTTCCCCTTCTTTCATACCCTCCCCTTTGTCGTTTATTTCCCTCTCCTGCTTCTCTTCCCTTCCTCTCTTTCCCCTTTCTCTCTTATGCCCTCCCCTCCCCTTTGTCCTCCTCCTTTCTATCTCTCCTTCCACTTCACTTCTCCCCCCATCCCACCTCTTCTAACATAGCTTCTTCCAATTTCCCGTCTCTCTCCACTTCTCTCTTCCCTACCCCTTCTCTTCTCTTCGCACATCTCACTCCAACCCAAATTCATGACATTACCATTTGTAATCAGGAACTCAGGTCACTACAGTCATCCTAAACAAAATTCTGCATATCATTATTTATATCACAACTCCACCTTGGATGATTCTGGGCTTGTCGCTCCTTCTCCTCCTCTCCTCCCTCTGACTATTTCATGTCTACAATTAAAATTCTTCGTAATGATGTTTTCCATGCCCTCGCTGGCCTAAACCCTCGGAAGGCTTATGGTCCAGATGGGTCCCTCCTATTGTTCTCAAAACTGTGCTTCCGTGCTTGGACCTTGCCTGGCCAAACTCTTTCAACTTTGTCTATCAACTTCTACCTTTCCTTCTTGCTGGAAGTTTGCCTAAATTCAGCCTGTTCCTAAAACGGGTGACCGTTCTAATCCCTCAAACTACCGTCTTATAGCTTTAATCTCTTGCTTGTCTAAAGTTTTCCAATCTAACCTGAATAGAAAGATTCTCAAACATCTGTCACTTCAAAATCTTCTATCTGATCGCCAGTATGCCTTCCGTCAAGGTCACTCTACTGGTGATCTTCTGGCTTTCCTTACTGAGTCTTGGTCATCCTCTTTTAGAGATTTTGGTGAAACTTTTGCTGGAGCGTTAAAGTCTGGCATAAGGCTTTGATTTCAAAACTGCCCTTCTACGGCTTCTATCCTTCTCTCTGCAACTTTATCTCAAATTTCCTTTCCGACCGTTTTATTGCTGCTGTGGTAGACGGCCACTGTTCTTCTCCTAAATCTATTAATAGTGGAATTCCTCAGAGTTCTGTCCTGTCACCCACTCTCTTTCTATTATTTATTAATGACCTTCTTAACCAAACTTCTTGCCCTATCCACTCCTACGCTGATGATACCACCCTACATCTTTCCACGTCCTTTCAGGAAGTCAACAGATCACGCAGGGACGCCACAGAACGCCTGACTTCCGATCTTTCTAAGATTTCCGATTGGGGCAGAGAAAATCTAGTAGTTTTCAATGCCTCAAGAACTCAATTCCTCCATCTATCAACTCGACACAACCTTCCAGACAACTATCCTCTTCTTCAATGACACTCAACTGTCTCCCTCTTCCACACTGAATATCCTCGGTCTGTCCTTTACTCATAATCTTAACTGGAAACTTCACATCTCATCTCTTGCTAAAACAGCTTCTATGAAGTTAGGCGTTCTGAGGCGTCTCCACCAGTTTTTCTCGCCCCTCCAGCTTTTTTATTCTGTACAAGGGCCTTACCCGCCCTGTATGAAGTACTCTTCGTATGTTTGTGGGGGTTCCAGTCACACAGTTTTACTTGATAGGGTGGAATCAAAAGTTTTTCGTCTCATCAAGTCCTTTCCTCTGACTAACTGTCTTCAGCCTCTTTCTCACCGCCGAAATGTTGCATCTCTTTCTATCTTTTATCGCTACTTTCATGCTAACTGTACTACTGACCTTGCTAACTGCATGCCTCCCCTCCTCCTGCGGCCTCGCTGAACAAGACTTTCTTTTTCCTCTCATCCCTATTCTGTCCAACTCTCTAACGCAAAGTTAACCAGTACTCTCAATCATTCATACCTTTCACTGGTAAACTCTGGAACTTCCTGCATCTGTATTTCCGACTTCCTACGACTTGTCTTCTTTTAAGAGGGAGGTATCGAGGCATTTGCTCCCTAATTTTGGCTGACGCTTTTCCTCTTTGTAGAGAGCCAGCACTCAATAATAATAATAATAATAATAATAATAATAATAATAATAATAATAATAATAATAATAATAATGATAATAATATTAATAATGATGATGATGATAATGATATTAGCAGTAACAATAAAAATAATAGCTGCTGCTGCTGCTACTACTACTACTACTACTACTACTACTAACCATCATCATCATTATTATTATTATTATTATTATTATTATAATTATAATAATAATAATAATAATAATAATAATAATAATAATAATAATAATAATAATAATAAGTAGATTATAATAATAATATATACCAATATTTACTACTACCACTACCACACAACACTACCACCACTACCACCACTACCACCACTACAACCACTACTTCACCACCACCACTATATTAGAATAAGAATGATAATGATAATAATAATAATTATGATAACAATAATAATAATAATAATAATAATAATAATAATAATAATAATAATATAATAATAATAATAATAATAATAATAATAATAATAATAATAATAATATAATAGCTACTACTAGTACTGCTACTACTGCTTCTACTACTATTACTACTGCTGCTACTACTACTACTAATAATAATAATAATAATGATAATTAATATAATGATCATAATAATCATAATAATAAAAATAATAATAAATGTTATTATTATTATAATACTAATACGAATACTAAAAATAATAGTTGCTGCTGTTGCTGCTGCTACTACTACTACTACTACTACTACTACTACTAGGTATTATATTAGCTACTACTACATCTACCACTGTTACTACTACTACTACTACTACTACTACTACTACTACTACTACTACTAATACGACTACTACTACTACTACTACTACTACTACTACTACTACTAGTACTATAGAGAGACTGTGTGTGTGTGTGTGTGTGTGTGTGTGTGTGTGTGTGTGTGTGTGTGTGTGTGTGTGTGTGTGTGTGTGTGTGTGTAGGCTACAGTGGATGAAGATTTCGTCTACAATTTGTTATAAAGAAATATGGAGCTATTTCCCCTTTTTTCTAGTTATCTTAAAAGTGACGTAGTTTTCGTGTTCAAGGAAAGTTTGTCTCTTTATCAATTGATATCTTTATATCAATTATTTCATAAAAGCTTCAAGTTAATGGAGAAAAAGAAAACTTGAAATTGATATATAGGGTTAGAATAGGATGATGTGTGAGTGAGTGTGTGAATGAGTGAGAAGAACAGAGAATGAAAGTGGAAGAGAGGGAAATGTGGGGCTTGTTTGCAGAGTAAGTGAAGCGTGGCTGTGTCTCACCATAGAGTTTGTAAGAGTGCATGGACATTATTTGCTGCTTCTGTTGCTGCTGCTACTACTACTACTACTACTACTACTACTACTACTACTACTACTACTACTACTACTACTACTTTATATATTTTTTTTATGTCCTGACCTAAAGCTTCTGAAGGCAACTTGAAGAGTATTAGAAGCGCTGTTCAGCTTCCAACCATTAGTGCCGCCGGCAATTTTATTGATAGTGGTACCCATATTAGTGCCCATACCATTACTCAAGGGCATTTTTAGTGCAACCACTTAGAACATCGTTTCCGAACCTTTTCCAACCATAGCACCTCCTGTTCTCATGTCTAAGGAGTCCAGCTCCCCTAATTAAAATGTTATTATAAGGATAAAAGAAAGTGTGCATCATTTCCCAGCACCCTCTATAATTGATTTCAGTACCCACAGAGAATGCTAGCACCACAAGTTGGAAAACAAGAACCTGGGTATCATGGTGACATGCTGGTGACTTTAAACTATTCGACAAATGGATTTGAACCTACGTGTGGACGTCTGCCCGATCCCACGCTCATCACTTTATCCACTACGCCACCGCCTCCCTATACTGTTGGTGTTATTCTCTCTCTCTCTCTCTCTCTCTCTCTCTCTCTCTCTCTCTCTCTCTCTGTCTCTCATTTATTTTTACGTAGTCTGTCCTGAATTATAAATGAAGAAAATAATATCGAGAAGTACAAATAACACCATGGTACAGTACATATATATTATAAAGTATATGTTAAATAGATAAATAAATAAATAAACAACCTCAAGATTTTCCGCTGTACGATTTTCGACGATATTATTTTTCTCGATGCGTTTTTCCCCGATTCGATTTTCCACGATAATATTTTACGCGATGCGATTCTCCTCGATAATATTTTCCACTATAAAATTTTCCACGATTCAATTTTTTACGATAATATTTTCTGTGATACGATTTTCCACGACAATATTTTCTACGATTCGATTTTCCACGATATTTACTGCGATGCAATCTTCCACGATATTTTCCACGATGCGTTTTTTCCAGGAAGCGATTCCTCGATTACGAAGCGGTTGATAACGATGACGAAACTGAATTCTTCTTTCCTGGGTTGGTACTGGGCCGAACCCTTCCTCCCCAAGGGTCCATCCCAGTCCCGAGGGTGTGAGAGCAGTGACGAGGCAACCTTGCCGCGCCTCACACGGATCGCCATGAGCAATGACCCGCCACACACCACGCCCCAGCCACTGTCATGAAGTGAGTCCTCTCACCAGTAGAGGATTCTCCTCGTCCTGCCAATGTCTGGTGCATAACGTACAGCGTGCCACACACCACACCCCCAAACACTGGCATGAAGGGACCCCTTTCACCCCTGAAGGACCCCCCTCGTACTGCCAGTGTCTGGTGTATGGCGCCCAGCGTGCCACACACCACACCCCAGCCACTGACATGAAGGAGGCCCTTTCACCCCTGAAGGACCCCCCTCGTACTGCCAGTGTCTGGTGTATGGCGCCCAGCGTGCCCACACCACACCCCAGCCACTGACATGAAGGAGCCCTTTCACCCCTGAAGGACCCCTCGTACTGCCAGTGTCTGGTGTATGGCGCACAGCGTGCCACACACCACACCCCAGCCACTGGCATGAAGTGAGTCCTCTCACCCCTGAAGGACCCCCTCGTCCTGCCAGTGTCTGGTGCATGGTGCACAGCGTGCCACACACTACGCCCCAGCCACTGGCATGAAGTGAGCCCTCTCACCTCTAAAGGACTCCCTCGTACTGCCAGTGTCTAGTGCATGGTGCACAGCGTGCCCTCGTTCATGGCGATTTATTCAGCCCAGAGCTACCACAATCAAGAGACACCCTCCACCAGACTCTATGGAAGGAGCTCTTATTTCCCTATAAGGACTCCCCCCTGGTCAACATCTGGTGAATGGTAGACATTGATCCCTTGCTTATGGCAACTCCTTGCCTAGTATGAGGCACTGCAAGTGGATGATTATCACTAAAGCTTGAGGCCGCAAAGGATTAGAAGGACCTGCTGCCAGTTCCCTGCCTTGGGCCCCAGGTCGGACCCGACAGCCACCTTCTCTCCCAGTGCGGCGCCCAAGGCCGTCACGGCCCTCAACAAATTTTGTCCGAAACTTTTTCTATCTTCATTTAGATTTTGATCCGAATAGAAAATCATCGATTGCAAGTGAAAAACGAGGGTGTTTGAAAATTGTGGAAAATTAAGGTGATCAGTGAAAAAAGAGAAGGCAGCTTTGCATAGCCTAGTATAATATAAGGAGTGTGTGTGTACCTTGCACGTCTGTTGGCCCGTGAATATCATAATGCACATCTTCCTAGATGCCTGGATAGAGCCAGTAATGCATTGGCACCTGCCTACTTCATGGCGGACTTTAGATCAAGTAGATTTCTGGATAGGAAGAATGAGTGGACGAAAGTAACCATGTATACAAGAACTGCCACATGTTGATCTACTTTATGTTTTGGTTTTCTTATGTCCTTGATTTTTTTTTTTTTATCTTTTTAACCACAACATTCTGTAAATATAGAGAAAAAAAAGTGCCCCCTTTGCATTTCGTCACCAGTTGAACCTGCAGTGTTTTTTTTTTTATTGTTATTGTTCACCGGCACCCGATGCCAATCTTACCCGTTTAACCGGTGAACGTAACAAACCCTACATAAGAATGACTTTAATCTCATATACGGATGCAACAACGTAACTCGTCACTGAATATACATAATTGTTTCATGTGCAATAATTCAAACTTTCTCTCTTCATCTTTCAATATCTGATCACTGTGCTTTATTTATCCGTAATTCTCATCTGCAGTAAGTACAACATTCCCCTTTTCAACCAGTTACCTATATATAAAAATTACTTTTACTTGGTACATGAATAAAAGCAACCAACGTAACACGCCAATAAATATATCACCATACACGTATAGCTACCTTACTCCGTTCGCGAAAATGATAACGTAACACACTACCGAATATAATGACAAATCTTGATATATCCACGCAAGTGGATATATCAAGATATATGCTTATATGTATATATATATATATATATATATATATATATATATATATATATATATATATATATATATATATATATATATATAAGCACTAGCCTTGTAAGATTCATTCACTTAGGTCATGTCCTTTAGCTGCGCGATCGTTTCTCCTAACTCATCCCTCTCCTTGCCCTGGAAATAGTATTGCTCTCCTTCTTTGTCTTTAACCACAACATTATTCAATAATTTCTTTATCTGTCTGTTTCACCTTCCTCCCTCCAGTTCTCCTGCTGCGACAACTATGTCCAGCGAGGTAGTAAATCACAATAATAAAATAAAATACACGAAGAGAAGTACTGACATACTAGTAAAAAAGAAAAGAAAAAGCCATGAGATACACGTCAGAAAAAAGGGGATCAGACATAGAAAGCGTCACATCATCCCCCAGACACACACACACACAAACAAGAAAAAAAATGTATTTCAACTTTCGGTGAGCGGCACGTTTTAATATCACGGTCAGGAGGGACTTATGTTGAGGAAATATAGAGCGAGTGGTATTTGGTGGCTCAGCTTCACCGTATTTTTTTTTTTATCATTGTGGATGCATTTATTTTTCTGTGTGTGTGTGTGTGTGTGTGTGTGTGTGTGTGTGTGTGTGTGTGTGTGTGTGTGTGTGTGTGTGTGTGTGTGTGTGTGTGTGTGTGTGTGTGTGTGTGTAACAAGAATGCCAATAATCAGTAGCAGTCAATATGAATTAGTCAAATGAACGTTTATGGAGTGAATGAAGAGGAAAGGAGGCAAATAAACTATAGGAGAGAGAGAGAGAGAGAGAGAGAGAGAGAGAGAGAGAGAGAGAGAGAGAGAGAGAGAGAGAGAGAGAGAGAGAGAGATTACATAACGGTTATATAAGCCATTGAGGGATAAGGTGGATTTTTCATATTGCATGTTCAGTATTCTCTCTCTCTCTCTCTCTCTCTACGATGATTAAAAATGACTTTGCTGCACTGACACACACACACACACACACACACACACACACACACACACACACAGAGAGAGAGAGAGAGAGAGAGAGAGAGAGAGAGAGAGAGAGAGAGAGAGAGAGAGAGAGAGAGAGAGAGAGATATATATATATATATATATATATATATATATATATATATATATATATATATATATATATATATATATATATATATATATATATATATATATATATATATATATGAAAGATTTTGGAAAAGGAAAAGGAGGGAATTAGGATGATTTGTCTTACCAGACTGACTCGTAATAATGGAAACAAAAGAGAGAGAGAGAGAGAGAGAGAGAGAGAGAGAGAGAGAGAGAGAGAGAGAGAGAGAGAGAGAGAGAGAGAGAGAGAGAGAGAGAAAGGAGGGAGAAGAAACAGACAGGTAACAAAAGGTGCTGAGAGAGAAAAGAGAAAGAGGATATAGAAGTGTGGTGGTCAAGAATCTTGACAACCATATTTATTTCTCGTTCCCTCCTTCTCTCTCTCCCTTTCTATCTCTCTCTCTCTCTCTCTCTGGTATAGATGAGGAAAAGAAAATCAGGTCGTCGTGTTGGGTACAGGCAGAACGTCAGCCGCGAGTTGATTGGTGAAGACTGTACAGATTGAGGCGAGAGTTAACGACGGGTGGCATGGCTGGTGGTGGGTGAGAAGGAGAGGGAGAGAGGTGGAGAGGTGATGGGAGAATCAGGGTGGTTGTGTTGTTGGAGACTGGAAAGGAGAGGGGGAGGGAGACGGGAGTTGCAGAGTTAGAGCGGCTGGATAGCTGGGGAGGGGAGAGAAGGTGAGATGGAAAAGAGGAGGAGGAGGAAAGGAGGAGGAGGAGGAGGAGGAGAAGGAGGAGGAGGAGGAGGAGGAGGAGGAGGAGGAGATGAAAGGGAAGGAAGTGATGAGAAATGAAGGCAAGGGGTTAGGAAGGTGTATTTTGGGTCATGGAAGCTTTATTTTTAGCCGGGAAATCTTTGACCATTTTGTGTGTGTGTGTGTGTGTGTGTGTGTGTGTGTGTGTGTGTGTGTGTGTGTGTGTGTGTGTGTGTGTGTGTGTGTGTGTTCTCTCATTCAACGCTTGTATTAATATTTTATATTTTTTATTAATCATCACGAGTGAAAAGATATTGATTGTTCTACTTCTTTTTCTCTTTCCGCCCGTGTATTTAAGACGAAGGGTTAGTAAAACGAAAAAAAATGATAGAAAAAGACAAAACAAAAAAGTAGAAGGACGGATAGGTCAGAAGATGGAACGAGAGAGAGAGAGAGAGAGAGAGAGAGAGAGAGAGAGAGAGAGAGAGAGAGAGAGAGAGAGAGAGAGAGAGAGAGAGAGAGAGAGAGAGAGAGAGAGAGAGAGAGAGAGAGAGACGCACGAGCACGAACACGAACAACACACACACACACACACACACACCTGGAAAATAATTAATACAGGGAGGTCTACCTTTCATAAAACGAGCTGACTAAACTAGAGTGCAGTTTAATTAATGGAGTAATTACTGTTATAAGGCATTTTGCTCAAACTTCATCTCACATTTTTAATTTTACCACCAAATAGAGTAATTTAATTTGTGATTTATCATTATTTTTATTATTATTATTATCATTATTATTATTATCATTATCACAGTTAATATTAGCAGCAGTGGTAGTAGCATCACTAATAGCTGTAGTAGTTGTATTATTATCATTATTATTACTACTACTAGTAGTAGTAGTAGTAGTAGTAGTAGTAGTAGTAGCAGTAAAAGCAGTAGTAATAACAAAAGTAGTATTAGTATTAGTAGTACTACTACTACTAATAAGAGAGAGAGAGAGAGAGAGAGAGAGAGAGAGAGAGAGAGAGAGAGAGAGAGAGAGAGAGAGAGAGAGAGAGAGAGAGAGATAACATGAATAGATACAATAAAAAAATAACGAGAATAAAAAGCAAGAAAGGAACACGAACAACAAAGAACAACAATAATACGACAAAACCAGAACAAAACAACAAAAGACAACAACAACACATAGACAAGTGTGAGATTAGCAATAACACTCACACACACACACACACACACACACACACACACACACACACACACACACACACACACACACACACACCACATTCTTACAATAAATTTTCAATGAAGCATTTAATGTAGTCTTTATTTTATCACCTCCCGTTCTTCTATCCCCCCTCCTCTCTCTCTCTCTCTCTCTCTCTCTCTCTCTCTCTCTCTCTCTCTCTCTCTCTCTGGTTTTGTATCATTTCTTTCTTCTTTCTTTCCCTTCCCTTATCGAGTATTCATTAATTCTCTTGCTTTTAGAAAAATTAACTCTTCTTTTCTTTTATTTTCTCTTCGATTTGTAATTAACTTATTTATTTTTCGTTGGTGTTGTTGCTTTCTCTCTCTCTCTCTCTCTCTCTCTCTCTCTCTCTCTCTCTCTCTCTCTCACTAATAGTCCCACGAATGATAAGGACGACACTAATTTGAATAATGTATGTATAATAATTCAATCAATCCTGACAAGTGTGACGCTAATAATGGTGACAGAGACAAAGGTATTACACTATGGCACGTCACGCGACTCCACCATAAGATACTCTCTCTCTCTCTCTCTCTCTCTCTCTCTGATATCATTCGACTACTTCTGATGATGCAATAGAACTAAATGATTCACAACGGTTTATTATGATACTGTAATATATGCCACTGTAGTTAGGAGAGTCTTCCAATGTTGCTAACTATGCAGTCTGTACTGAGATAGATGAGACGGAGAGGAATATAAACACTCATCTTCTCCCTACCTTACATTTGTTTTAAGGTAATCGTCGACTTTTTTCATCAGTTTCTATTGCCATATTCTTTCTCAGGTGATTCATTCAGAGCATTTTCATGAATAGGTAATGCAACAAATCAGCCTAGCAGGTAAATAATTATGCCTGTGTTTGGAAATGGATATGAAGTCAGGCAATTTTTTTAGGCATTTGTGTGGTGTAAACTGCAAATAACTACTTCGATTTTATCTGAATCACGTTGTTGAGTTTCTTATATTACTTCGTTTTTGAAGAAGCCTAGAGACAATTCGTATAATGATCAGAGTGCTAGTAATGATATAGAAATCTTATCTAATTATTTTTGTTTTAATTCTTGGTGTTTAATTTAGTAATACTTTCACTTCATATATATTTCTTTACCAGGGTTGTTATATAAAATCATAAAATAAATTAACTTCATCTTTGCCTTTATATATCTTTAATTCACTCCTTTTTAACTTAGTCATAGCTTTCTTTCTTATTTTCCTCAATTATTATCTCTCTCTCTCTCTCGCTCAGCAAAAAGAGATCACGTCAGCTGTAACTCCTAATAAAAGTGTTTGGTTTTATTTCAGTATGTTACTATTGTTGCTGGAATGTTTATACATTCCATTTCAATACCTAACTAAGTCAGTTCATAAAGAAATAAATGGATGATTACAAATCTTGTTACTTCATGTGGATAAATAAATATTATTACATCATTCTCTCTCTCTCTCTCTCTCTCTCTCTCTCTCTCTCTCTCTCTCTCTCGGTAATCTCAATATTACTCTGTTCCGATAATAAGAGACAGGTTAGCGTGGCATCCTTTCGGTAGCATAAGTACCTGTTAGTCTTCCAACGTCAATATTTGTACCTTTCAGCTTTAAGATATGGTTTTATTTTTCCACAAGACTCTAATACCTTCTGTTGCTTTCTGTTGATTTCCTGCTCGGTTGATTAACACCTTCTTTCGCCATGCACAAATCTCTTCCATTTATTTCTGTCTCTTAAATCTTCTGTGACACGTCCTTTGCAGTTCTACAACAATTTCATCCCTTTATCTCGCTTTCCGTCTTCCCCACCATCTTCTTCCCTCAAGTGATTTCGTCCAAGCTCTTTGAATCGGTTCCTGGTACTCTCTAACGCTGACTAATAACACACGTACATGAGCCATATTCTTAAACACTTTTGTTCGCACAATCAGTATTTCTAGATGGCTCTAATTAAAGTTGAACAGGCTTATGAAATTGATTTTTTTGTGACATTATTATCAAGGTTTTTATATTTTCGATTGTTACATTTTCAACAGGACAAACAGAGTCTTGGGAATATCACTAGTCATCTCTGTAGCTTTTGAATATAATCCTTATGAGACCAGAGCGTTTCTAAATACAGCCCTTCTCATAGTTCATCACGGTAGTCACGTTATTTATCCACTTTTTTTTTATTTATACTATGTGGGCTTTTCGCGGGAATTTCTGGGCTAAAGGGGGATATTTTTGGGGGTACCTCCTATCCGTTGTCCCGAGTGAGGAAGCCCAATCTACACTCGGACCGTGGACAGGATTCGAACCCGTGCGATTGGAGACCCCTCGGATCCCAAAGCACTTATGGTTCCACTGTACCACGGTTCCCCGTCTTGTATATTTCACTTCTCCTCCGGTCCAAGTATCAACGCTCTCTGTTTCAGTACTTGTTCCATCGGTACAGAATTTCATCATAGTTCCTTATTATTAACTAGTTGGGGCGGTACCTCGTAAACGCAGATGAACCACTGCTCTGCTTTTTCGGTACAGTCATATCCTTCTCGTCGTTTTTCCCTTGTGTCCTGTGGTTCTCGGTCTATCGGTAGGTTTTCGTATTAGTTAGGCTATTGTTTATCACACTCGGTCTGTTGGTTCGTCAGTTTTTCGGTCCATTGCTTCTCATTAAGTTCATCAATCTATTAACGGAAGTCAGTCAATCGTTAGTCTCGCTCAATATTCTCAGCGTTTAATCCCTCGGATCGTCGTGTTTGGTCAATTTTCTTCGGCTTGCTGGTTCGTAGTGTTTTGCTAGATTTTCTTATATGACATTTCTTTAGTTCGCTGTGTTTTGTTATTTTTCCTGGGTTCACAGTTCGTCGGTCCGTCGTGTATCATTAGTTTTCCTTAATTTTCTCATCATCGATTTGCCATACGTTCGCTAGGTTTCCTTGGTTCTCGGTCCGTCGGTTCATCATGTTTCATTGTTTCTTCGCTTCTCGGTTCATTGGTTCGTCGCATTTCGTTAGTGTTTGTCGGTTCACGGTTCGTCATGCTTCGCCATTTTTTACTGATTCTCGATTTGTCTGTTTGTTGGAATTAACCAGTTTTCGTCGGTTCTCGGTGCGTCGGTTCGTCGTAGTTCCGCTATATTTTCACAACAGTTGGTCATCTGTACAGTATTCGTAAACTCCACTTGCTATTCTTAGCAGTCGGTCCATTGATACAGTATACTTAAGTTTCATTCTTCTCACACGGTCTATCTTTCCGTCGTAAGTTCCGTTCGTTATCCTTAGCAGTCGGTCTATCAGTCCAGTATCTCCAAGTTCCCTCATCATTCAATCGATGGAGTTACAAGTACGGGGGACCAGTGTCTCTACTCAAGCTCAAGTCCACTTCGGGGATGTAAGGCATCAGTATAGCGCCCATGGTAAACAAGATTGCCTGGGCCACCAACGCACGCCAGGAATATGTCTTAGGGGTGTGGTAAAGATCATGATAGCGTGTGGTGTGGGAAGGGTGCTCTTTCTGTTCCTCGTAGTCTCTCGTTGCTTATGGCCCCGTACACACTATGCATCATATATCAGCCACGTGTTGCAGTAATGGTGTTAAAAATAATAAGCTGCCAAACTGTACTGCATCACTGCTCACTTGGTAACTATGCACAGCTGGTCACTTCTATGGTTTAGCTTTCTTTACGTGGGGATGTCTGTGTCTTCCAATGATGTACTCTGCTAAGAGATTTTACTGTGGACTACAGTTGCTCTGTATACTGGAGTAAAAAAAAAAAAAAAAAAAAAACTGTTGAGGAAGAAACGTCGAATCTTGTGGTATGAATGGCTTTTTTGAAGGGATCTTCAATCAATTATTTTTCGAGCTACAAACCGAAATTATAACAGACTTTGAAAATTATACAAGAATGCCATAAATTTGCTGTGAAAAATTGAGTTGTACATTTGTAACGGCTCTGAGCCATCGGAGCTGTAGCTCCTCTCACTCTGAACTCTTGGTGCATCACTGAGCAGCAACATGAATCGAAGTGGATCTTTAAACACGCTCCTGATACAGCCTCGTATTGAAAAGTCTTTTTTAACACATCCATGCAACACTGGGCCTAAACATTAGTATCTTAGGATGTGTCTTTATTTTCATCCTCCCATTCATTACCCATATCTTCCTACTCATCACTCATATCCTCCCACTCATCAACATCAGCTCCCATTATCATCTTCCCACTAGTCACTGTTAGCCTCCCATTCATTCCTCTCAACTTCCCACTCGTCACTAGTCACTTTCTTTCAGCTTTTCACTCATCCTCACACTCATAATTTCTTTTCTCCCTTCTGTATTTTTTTCACCTTCCCACTCTCATCATCCCACTCATTACTTCTTTTCTTCTCTTTACCTTGTTTTAAGTTTTCACTTTCTTCACATTTAATCTGTCTGCATTGGTTTAAATTATGTCATCAAATTTTTGCTGCACTTCCCTCGTATCATCCTGGACTACAGTGGCATTTCCTGCTCCATTATTTCCATTACACACGCAGCACTATTCCCCGCTGCTTGAAGAGTGTTGGTGAGGGAAGCGGAGACTGCTGCTGGCAAGACACTCTTCAGCCTCTTCTCGTTCAATCTAGAAAAATTCCTTGGATAGTAAGTACTTTACTCTAATTTCCAGTTTGAATTGTGATGTTCCTTTAAACACTGGATGAGGTGTTTGGTACCTATCGCCTTCTTCTTTATAGTCCCCCATGCCTCACTGGACTTTCATCTTCACAAATCTCTCTCTCTCTCTCTCTCTCTCTCTCTCTCTCTCTCTCTCTCTGTCTTTCATGCATGATCTACATTGTCTTATTAAAATTCCTTTTACAGTACGTATGATATACGTATAATATGCTGTATTATACATATAATTCCTGTTTGTACGTGCATGAAAGAATACATGCATTGTACCTTGATTCGTTAAGTAATAATTGAAATAATATTAAAGGATGCAAGAATTGAATAAAAATTGCTTCAACATTTTGAAATATGAATATTATGCCATATTAACAACAAAAGGTCTTGTTGAACATTTAAGAGTATTATTCCTACGTAAAAAGAACATAAGAAAGCAAACAAGAAATAGGATGCAGAAAACAAATGTCAGAGAGAATTAAAAGATAAAAATATTACACAAATATCAAAAGACTTGGTTTTGCTCAACACTGTGGGGAAACTAAGGATTGTAAATTCATAACAAAATAAAGAAGGAAAAAGAAAAATGACATCTTTTCACTTGTCCCTGTGTTGAATAGAACAATGGCGAAAAGTACCAAAGTATTAAAGGAAGATAAATACTAAACTCTTCATACTTTTCAACACAAAAGGAAACTAAGGAAGATAAAGGAGAGAAGAGGTAATAGAGGATGGCAAGAATTTTACCATTCCTACACTTTTACTCCGTATTGCAAGAAATTTTATGGAAGAAAATGATGAAAGAACTGAAAAAAATTCTAATCAACACAACATGATTATATTTTTCCCTTATTTTCTCTTTTTAATCTTCCTAGAAAGAACTTTTCAGCCCTTGGTCTCGTGAAGGCAGCTGTCACTCCCTCTTCTTTAAACTCGCGGCAAAAATTATGTTCCTTAATTAGAGAGCCATTAGATTTACGTGAGTGGTTGGTGTAATTCTCACAAGCATAATTAGAGTCAAGCCATCTGATAAACACCCTGCACCTGCTGTGTAAACGCTTATACCCGGAGCCTGTTCCCTAAAGAGGCTAAAAGTGCTTAATTATATATCTCTCTTTCATGGCACAGTGTTTTCTTACTTATATATCAAGGAATGTGATGAAGACGAAAAGTTCACTATGCTACTCCCAGAAAGAAGGTTATAAGATAATTTTTAAAAAAATTACAATTTTTGTTGAGGTGTAATTCGAATAAGTGTATATTTATAAGGCAAAGCTGATACACTTCACATGAATCATTAAAATGTACAGCAAAATTTATGTTGCCAAAAGAAACTTATGGAAAGAGACCCGACATTCAGTAATGAGCTGAAAATGGAGCTTTCGGGTAAATGGTCTACGAACTTTAGACTTCGTCCTTCCTCTCCATTTCTGTTACTACATTTAATTTCTATGAATATGCGATTTTTTTTCTTATTCAACATTCTTTGTACCTATGATGTTAATTGTTGCAAAAGATTAAAGGGGGTACTTTCTTCCCTTTTTCCTGCCATTTGGCCTCCTGTGCGCTAAAATACAAAATATGAATATACAAATGATAAAAAAAGACTAAGCAAAATTATCATTATCGTGTCAACATCTGGTCATAGTTCCATAAAAACGCGAGACGAAATTTTATTCCTACTTTGCAACATCTAGAACTCGAAAGCAGCAGAGTTATAGTAATAATGGTGGATATTACATGAAAAAGAACAAAAAACACGGTCCGTACTGTTCTGCTGCAATTGAAAAAAACATTAAGTTGAAAAAATATTATATGATTTGCAAATGATACGTTTGTTCATATTTTTCTTTAATTCTTTCTCGAGTGGAGAACATTGATTTCATTTATTGATTTAATTACATTATTCGAGTAAGTTAGGTTGCTTTAGAAAATTTCCACTGTATTAGTGAACTTTGCTTGAAACTAAAACCATTATTATAACCTTCACTTCCATGAGAGAAATGATCTTCAGCATTTCATCATAACATTAATAAATAATTCTATCCAATCTCTCTCTCTCTCTCTCTCTCTCTCTCTCTCTCTCTCTCTCTCTCTCTCTCTCTCTCTCTCTCTCTCTCTCTCTCTCTCTCTCTCTCTCTCTCTCTCTCTCTCTCTCTCTCTCTCTCTCTCTCTCTCTCTCTCTCTCCGATGCCTGCTGCCCTAATGAGGTAAGTTGAGATTGACTCATTACTTGGCTGGAAAACCTCTGGCGCTGACTCACTGAGGGACCACCTATCACCTCCTCTCCCTCCTCCACCTCCTCCTCGTCCTCGCCCTCCTCCTCCTCCTTTCGTACTTCTCGTTATCTCTCTTCTTCTAGTGTCTTATCCTTATAATATATCCTCCACCTCCTCCTCCTCCTCCTCCTCCTCCTCCTCCTCCTCCTCTTCTTCTTCTACTTATCATTATCATCATTACAATTTATCTATTATTTTTATTATTATTATTATTATTATTATTATTATTATTATTATTATTATTATTTTATTATTATTATCATTATTGTTATCATTATTATTATCAATAATATTATTATTACCACCATCATCATCATTTTCATTATTATTACTACTCATCTTCCTATTCATACTTGCAGTTATATATATATATATATATATATATATATATATATATATATATATATATATATATATATATATATATATATATATATATATATTTTTTTTTTTTTTTTTCTCTCCTGTTTCTTTTAATTTCTCTCTATTTACATATTAACAAATCCTTCTTTCTTTTCTTTTTTTTTTTCTTCCACCCTGTTCCTCCTCATCCTTTTTCTTTTCCATGTTTTTTTCACTTTCTTTTTATTCTAAATTCTCATTCCTCATGCCTCCACTTCTTTTACTTTTCTTCACTCCACTTGCCGTCTTAACCAGCTTTTCTCTTCCTTCTCCTTCTCTTCTCTCACTTTCCTTGTTCACTTTCTTTTCTTCTTCCAAGGTACGTGCATTCTTTTCCATTCCATTTTTCTTCTTGCGTTTTCCACCAGTGAACTTTTTCCATGATTTTTCTTACGTGTCCTGTGTTGTCACTTCCTCACTTCAGGTTACCCCGGCGACATTGTTTTCCTAGACACTTGACTTTTACTTTTTACTTTTTCCAACGTCCTTTTTCAAGTCCACCTTCTTGTTGCTTTTGCAATCTTACCACTACGCTTTGCTCTTAATCTTGGTCTTGCATTTATCCATTAGTGGACTCTTTTTTCTGTGTGTGTGTGTGTGTGTGTGTGTGTGTGTGTGTGTGTGTGTGTGTGTGTGTGTGTGTGTGTGTGTGTGTGTGTGTGTGTGTGTGTGTGTGTGTGTGTTGTTAAGAACAAAAGAAAATAAGGAAAGTTGCAAGAAAACGTCAAGTCTATACGTAGCACTTCCTATGTGAAACATACCTATCTATATCCATTTTTTATCCACTTCCACAGATTTGTCTAATATTCTTTTAGTTTCTCTAATAACTCAGCAGTAAGATCCGGGTTGTAGAATTTACTCCATCCACTTACCGGTCTTTGTGAGAACCAATTTTTTTAACTCTTTCTTAAAACTTAACTTTCTAACTTTGAAACCATTTTTTTTTTTTTGTCTGTCCTGATTACTTACCCTGAGAACTTTGAGTAAGTTACCATGGTTATTTGAGAACCAATCTCCTCCTATTCTCTGCTCTTACAATCTAATTTTATCTAGCTTAATCCCTTTAATTGATTTATATGAAAATTCTCTGGAACCTCATTATCTTAAAAGAGAAGAATATAAATTCACTTATAGCATTAGTATCTCTTTTTCGAGAATTCCATCGCAAATCCTCAATATTCTTTGCCTCTCTTCACGAGCGTGACTATGACTGATGCCTCTCCTTCTCATGTCCATTACTTCTTTGCTTTTTTATCCACGGCAGCGTTAAAAGACGGAACCTACTTCATGTCCCATCAGTCACTTCGCGTCGCCACAAGACCGAGCCACGTCTGGTCTTGTAGTCTTGCCCCTTTTTTTCTTGTTCTTTCTCGTCCTTCTTGTTTTTCCTCCTACTCCTCATCAACCTTCTCCTTCTTTCCCTGCTATTTCTCTTCTTTTTTCTCTTTCTCCTCATCTGGTTTTCCCGTTTTTTGTTATTGTTATTTGTTTTATTGTTCTTAATCCTCCTTCCTCCCCACCTCCTTATCCTCGTCTTCTTCCATCTCTCTCTTTCCACGTACTTCTCATCTTCGCACTCTTCCTCTTCGTCTTCCTCCTCCCCTCTACTGGTATCCCATCTGATCCTATCAATACTTAAAGTAATCCTTCGTTCTTTCCCCCCAAAAATATAAGAAAAAAAAAAGACAAATGAAGCTGGTTATCTTACACTTTTATAGTTTTATGTAATCCACCTTAAAACTTTATCGGTCGACAGTCAACTTTAAAAAGAAAGAAAATAAAGTATGTCCATGTAGGCTAAAAATTCTCAAACACTCCCAAGACCAACAGATCACTTGTCATTTATCAGTTAAAAGTAAGTACAAGAGAAAGTCTGTGTGAGAGAAATGTCATATATAAGATTTAGCTTTCATTATTTCATTTTAAGATGTTCATTTTTTTTTTTTAGCGGAAGAATTAACTATAATTTTGATATCTTGCTAGGTTTTTTGTCTTTTTAAGCGGAAATATTAAGTTTAATTTCGTTATGTTGCTTCTCTTATTTCTTAGAATGTTACGTAAGGCATTTCTATTTATTTGTAACTCTCTCTCTCTCTCTCTCTCTCTCTCTCTCTCTCTCTCTCTCTCTCTCTCTCTCTCTCTCTCTCTCTCACACACACACAAAAGCAAGGGAGGATCATGATTGCAGTCATTCCTATCCTGCTGGCTTGCAAGGTCACGGCTCCCCTCGCCTCACCTCGCGTTACAATGCAGTGGTGGGTGATCAGCGGCCACGGAGGGAAATAAGAAGGAAGATTGGCCAAATAGCATCATTCATGAGGGTGGAGACGAGTAACGGAAAGAATATAAAGAAAATATGATAAAAACGAAGAAAAGCAGCATTTACGAGAATTTGGATGAACACAT
>NC_059301.1:29628911-29631411 GCF_017591435.1 Portunus trituberculatus
GATATCCTTCACCATCACTGTCAGCACTGTCTCCGCCTTGTGCTGCGCCCTTCCACCTCCAGTCTCTCCTTCACTCCCTCCTTCAGGTGTTACGGTCGGAGGCTGTCGTGAGGTGGTCAGGGACGGGGTGAAGTAAATGCACTCCCCGTAACCATTTCTGTCATCTTCCTCCTCCTCTTCCTCCTCCTTGTAGTTCGTGTGGAAAGTCGTCTCTAGGTCCCTTTGTTCCCTCCTGGCTGGGCGGCGGGGCTTCACGGGCTGCTCAGAGGTATTCTCCAGGGATGGACGCTCAATGGCAGGTCTCTTTTTACCCGCCAAAGGCATCTGTAAGGTGAAGGGGGAAGAGGATGGGAAGGATGACGGCGCCACAGAGGAAGAAGATGAGGAGGAGGACCGTGTATTTGGGGATGATGAGGCAGTGGAGGCGACGGATGAGGACGGGAAGGACAGAGATGTAAAGGTTGAAGGAAGATCAGTCTCCGTGGGCGCAAAACGAGGCAACATCACCAGCAAATCCTCAGTGTCGGACGTGGGAAGTTGCACGTCTTCCCGTCCCTCTGCCTTGCCTCTCTCAGCGGCTGGCGGCTCCTCGCGTTCCACGTTCCTCAAAGTTTCCTGAGTTCCCAGAACTTGGCGGTGTCGGTATATCTTCCAGGCCGCTGCCTCGCGCTTGCCTCTGCGCTGCTGTCTTGGATTTACTACCGGGTTGGGAAGGCGCATTCTTAATTTTGAGATATAGGGCTGGTGGAGGGAGGCGCGGGATGCATGAGGACTGTGGAGTACCATGCTGCGGGGCCTCCTTAGAGCGTCTGGGTGCACGTTTTCATTAAGTCTCCTCTTATCCCGGCTCGCAGCGGGGACGCGGATTAGGAGTCTTGGTGATGCATTGAAAACACCGTAAATGAGACGCCCGCTTTTTCCTTTTACCCCACCTGTTCCTGCTGCCTTTTTTCTCCGCGCGGAAAAGGTTATGGCTGAGGAGATGGATGGGAAGGAAGTGGAGTTTGGGCGCAGAAATCTTCGTCTCTCGGCAGCGGGGAAGATAAAAGCAGAGGAAGAGCAGGGCGAAGAGGGAGGAAGGAAGGCGCTGGCGGTGCTGTTGAGGTTGGTGATGGCGATAGTAGCGGCCTCGTTGGGATCCCGCTCTGCTCTCCCTCCTGGGCCATCGTTCACAATGCTTCGGTCATTTTTCAGAGCGTGTGCCAGGTAACGGGCAGCCCCCACCACACTCACGTTCTTCCCCCGACCGTCGCCTGCCGGCCGGCGAGACCCGAGCAAAATGATGTCGTTCACCTCTCTCTTTTTCCTTCCAATTCCTTGTCCTCTCTTAGCTCTCTCTCTCGTACCAAATGAAGGAAAAAAGAGTGAGGATAAAGGAACGTCCTCGGCAGCGTGTCTTGCAACGACAGGCTTTGCTACGTCGAGGAGAAACTGCCTGCCGGAGGGGGCGACGGGGAGCTGAAGGGGGCTGGGCTGGGGCCACTTGAAGACGTCTGTAGTGTGGCTGCCTCCGATTGATGTCGTGATAGTGTTGGCATGAGTCGTTAAGGCGGAGTTACGGTGCTGCCTCGCCGGTGAATCTAATAGCATGTCTCCTCCTACTCCTCCTTGTCCTCGTCCTTGCCTTTCTATCTTTTCTCTCTTCTCGTCTTCACTTTCTCGCCTTAACCAATTTTCTCTATCTACTTTTCTTCTCCTTCGTTTCCTTCGCCATCTCCGGGACTCCACCTCGTCGTAATAAGGTAAGTGAGATTGAACTTCCCATTGTATTTCTGCTCTTAAGTTGCCCCCCTGAGGTCCTTCCTTCTCTCCGCCTCGAGTAAGAGATAATACGCGTTCGGTTTCACTTATTTCATGTACAGCAGCTCTTTCCTTTCTGTCCAAAGATATGAGTGTGGATGTAGCTGTAGTGGTAGCAGTGGTAGTGACAGTGGCAAAGGTAGTTGTAGCAGTCATGGTAGTAGTAGTGATATTACTAGTAGATCTGAGGTGTAAAGGCAGCTCAATGTCGTGGTTACTACTACAAAGACTACTACTGCTACCACTACCACTACTACTACAACAACTGCTGCTACCACTACAACTAATTCTGCTGCTCCTCTTCATCCTCCTCAGGACACCGTTACTGTTATGGCGTTTTGCATCAGCGTCTGAAACTGGTGCCATCGTCTCTCCTGCTTCAATCACCACCAGCGCTGTGTCAGGCTCCCCTCCTACTGCAACTCCTTCTAAGCCCTTTCCAGAAGCACGGTGAAGTCTTCTGGAGGGATCATGAGACGGGGGGGAGTAATAGCGCCCGTCCTCTTCTTCATCCCTCTCCTGCCAGGCGCCCATCTGTCCGTCCCTCACCGTAACCTTCACTCGCCACACGGTGCGTCCTGTCGGTGGGTCTCGGTCCAGCGCCTGAAACACAATTCACAAAAAGGTTTATTTAAGTTTACCATGAAAATGTGCGAAAACTGAAGCCTTCCAGTATTTTATTTACGTTTTTGTTTTCCTT
>NC_059301.1:29636411-29641411 GCF_017591435.1 Portunus trituberculatus
GCCTACCCAATCTCCTCCCTCTCCACTCTTTCTTCATCTATCCTTTCCTTTCTTCTCCTTGTGCCTATTCGTTATTGTCTTCCATTTTGTTTGATTAAACTCGTATGGAGAGCGACCATGGGAAAAAAAAATACACCTTTCATTTTATTAGTCATAGGTTAAGAATTCAAGTTTTGTACAGTGAGAGGATACGATAGAGAAAGAGAAAGAAAGAGAGGGTGAGACACGGATGGATTGAAAAAAAAAAAAAAAAAAAAAAAGAGGTTCAACATTGAATTGTAATGTCATTTTTCTCTTTTTTTGTCAGTGGAATGGAATTGATAAAAAGTACTTTACGAGTGACGCATGTTGAAATATTCATAATAGAGTATCAGGATATATGTACTAGCATATTTACTTTGAAGTGTTAACAAATATATGAGTCTTTCTCTCTCTCTCTCTCTCTCTCTCTCTCTCTCTCTCTCTCTCTCTCTCTCTCTCTCTCTTCTGTAGCATATCCCATAAGAAAATGTATCCATAGAAAATGATAAGATAAATAATGACTTAACTTCCATGGTTATACAGAAAAAAAAGAGTCTTAATGTTACACAGGATTAAATGAGTCGGAAATAAGGCAGGCGAAGAAAGAAAGAACTATATTCAGGTTACAGTGGTCTTGTGGAGCTATGAGGGGAGTAGGGAATCAAGGGAGTTGAAAGATGTAACAGGGAAGAGAAGAGGAGGAGGAGGAGGAGGAGGAGGAGGAGGAGGAGGAGGAGGAGGAGGAGGAGGAGGAGGAGGAGGAGGAGGAGGAGGAAGAGGAGGAGGAGGAGCAGGAGGAAGAGGAGGAGCAGGAGGAAGAGGAGGAGGAAGTAGGAGGAGGAGCAAGAGAGTTCATGTTGCCCACAGTCTAAGTTCAGTTTACATAAAGAACATGAATGGAAGAGAGAGAGAGAGAGAGAGAGAGAGAGAGAGAGAGAGAGAGAGAGAGAGAGAGAGAGAGAGAGAGAGAGAGAGAGAGAGAGAGACGTTACTCAACAAAATTTGAATACAATAATGAAGTGCAATGCATCTTCGAGGGAGGGCACACACGCCCGGACACGTCCAAACATACACACACACACACACACACACACACACACACACACACACACACACACACACACGCAGATAAAAGACAAACTGTACTCGAAAGACATTATATATTCTATCAACCTTTGAAGATAATAATGAAAACTTGGCTTTCGTCTTGAAATATATAACGAATGAATATATGAATAAGCTACTAAACAAATATAATGGATGGAGAGAAAGTAACTAGGAAGGAAGGGAGAAAAAAAGAAAAGAAAAAAAAATCGACAAAGATATAATAAACCTATAAATAACACACACACACACACACACACACACACACACACACACACACACACACACACACACACACACACACACACACACACACTTAATGTATTAAAATATGAAGCCATGAATTCACTCTTACTTCATTCTACGTATGAAATACAAATAAAACTTGAATTATGACCCATGCCGAGAAATTAAGAACATGGCAAACAAATCTCTTCATTTTTTATATAAGAAGAAAGAAAGGAAAAAGGAGTTTAGAATGGAAGAAGGTTAAAAAAGAAGAAGAAGAAGAAGAAGAAGAAGAAGAAGAAGAAGAAGAAGAAGAAGAAGAAGAAGAAGAAGAAGAAGAAGAAGAAGAACAGAAGATGATGATGATGATGATGATATGTTGATGATAATGATGATGTAATAATAACAGTAAAAAGACCAACAGTAAAAAGAACATCATCATCAACAACAACAACAATAACAACAACAATACCAGAACTAAAATCACTCCAAGATAAAACACAACATAATTTCAGTTTTGTGTCTTGTTTACTTATCTCACCACCACCAACAGCATCACCACCATCACCACCACCACGAATACCACCACCTTCATGATACTTAACATCGTCACTATCCTCCTCCCTCCTACCCCGCATCATCATCAATCACCATCATCATCATCATCACCATCGTCCTCACCATTGTCATCATTTATTCATTAATTTACTTTCTATACAGTACAGAGTTTATTTCCGGCACGTTATTGAAAACAGGAAACCAATCAAGTCTGTTTAATAAATTCATAAAAAAAAAAAAAAAATGTTACTGCATATTTAAACTCGCGCATGAAAGTAAGAAGAGGATGACGGGGACCGGGCGTGATGAAAGATAACATTGATGAAGATATTGATGTTTGTGACGGAAAGGAAAGGAAAAGAGAAATATAAATAAAGAAAACTGAAGAGGAACAAGAGATGAAACAAAAATTATATATGTATGAAAAAGAGAAAGAGGGGGAGCGTGATGATATGTAGTAATTGATGAAGTTATTGATGTTTGTGATGAAGAGAATAATAAGAAGAGATAAAGAAAAAAAATAATGCAGAAGAAGAACAGGAGGATAAAGCGAAAAAAAAAAAAAATATATGTATGTAAAGAAATGAAGGTGTACGTGATGAAAGGTAGTAATGATGTAAAATGATGATGTTTGTGATGAAGAAGAATAAGAAGAAAGAAAAAAAAACCTAGAAGAAGAACAGGAGGATGAAACAAAAAAAAATATATATATGAATGAAAAGAAGAGAAGGAGTGTATGAACGTGATTTAAGGTAATAACTGTGCTGAAGATGTTTGTGATGAAGAGAACGAGAGGAAGGAAAAAAAAAAAACAAGAGGAACAAGGGGATGACACAGAAGTGATATGTATAAAAATCTAGAAAAGAGAGAGAAAACACTAAGCAGCAAAAAATGAGAAAAAAAAACCTTATGAAAACAAATACAAACCAATAAAAAAGAAAAGAAAAGAAAATAAGAACACTAAATTTAAAATATTTTCGCGAAATTAAACCAAAACACAAACTTAGCCCACGCAACAAACCAACTAACGACCATCCAGCGACCCACACGCAGACAAATAGACACTGGTGCCTCATTAATTAACCACCATTAATCAACCACAAAACAACAGAACAAAGCAACTTTCGATAACCACCACAGTCCAACTAATCTGAAATCTAAAATCTAAGACTTAATACAAAATAAAACAAAGACAAAAAGCATAGAAGAAACACCAACAAAATACAAACAGCGACGTACCTTTCTTTGTATCACCTCTCCGCTGTTGGGATCTACAGTGAAGTAAGCGTCACTAGATGCGTAGCCATCCACACCATCCCCGGAAATCGTGTACAGCAAGCTCCCAGTATCCACCTTATCAATGTCGTTCGCCTCCACCTGTGTAGAACATCAGAGCATAAGGAAAGCAACAAGAAGCCGTCAGGTCTACATATACACACATCTACCTCCACACATCTTCATCCATATATTTGTTTAGTCTTTCTATTGAGTCAGAACTAACAACCTGATTACTACGTTCACTCCATTTATATATATGAGAACTATTCCTTCTTAATGTATTGCTAAATTTATCTTTATATTACTCGAATCACTTGTTTCTTTGGCCTATCCTGACTACTCATCCGAAAGAATTTTGTTTATGTCATCATTGTTATATCTGCTATACCGCTAAAAATATCTTTAGGTAAGTTGCAAAATTTCAATAAGGCAATATGTCACAGTTCTTATTTAAACATTAAAAAATATCTTTTTACTATCCTTAGCCAAATGTTTATCTAATTTCTTCAAAGCTTCTTATTGACTCGGTACTAACAAGCTGATTACTGAGTCTTTCTGTGTGGTTGGTTAGGGAGACTGGCCAAGGATGAAATATTGATTGGAAGAGGTCTGCACATGCCGCCCAGTAAGTAAGTCAGAAATGGGATGAAAAGATGTAGGCAACTAAATTTTGAAGTATATAGTTACTCCTCTCTTGAAAAAAGCAAGTCGCAAGCAGGAGGAAATGCAGAAACACTTAGAGAATTCCAGAGCTTACCAGTAAAAGGGAAGAATCTATTTCAATCATCTACAACTGAATTTGTAAGCCAATTTCTTCTTATCCCTCTCTTATTTTTAACATCTAAATTTACAAAGCCTGAACCCATTGCTGCACGCCTAGTCCTGATTACAGACTTTATAATTATCGTTTATATCACCCTTGTTATATCCCTTATGCCATTCAAATACCCCTTTCAGATTTTCTCTACTCCAACATATCCCTTCTAACAGTAACGACAGGGTATATGGTGTTACGGATAAGGCTACCATTGTAACCCATGCAGGTATTATTAGTATGGTAATGTTGGTTATACCGGTGATAGCATTAGCATACATAGCACTAGAAAGATTAGAGAGGGTTAGTGCAAGTATTCCTAGAAGCCATGTATAGCTGTTGTCGTTGGAATAGGATAAGTGGTTGAGGTGATTGTAGTAGTAGTAATAGTAGTAGTAGTAGTAGTAGTAGTAGTAGTAGTAGTAGTAGTAGTAGTAGTAGTAGTAGTAGTAGTAGTAGTAGTAGTAGTAGTAGTAGTAGTAGTAGTAGTAGTAGTAGTAGTAGTAGTAGTAACACTATTAAAAACAACATTTAGTAGATCTTTTTTATGTTGAATTGAGATATCGAATAGTTGAGAGAGAGAGAGAGAGAGAGAGAGAGAGAGAGAGAGAGAGAGAGAGAGAGAGAGTTATTAGTGCGGTTAAATTAACAACGTGGATCTGACGGCGAGTTCAAAATGACCGGAAAGAAGAGAAATGAGCTGACCAACATCTCTCTCTCTCTCTCTCTCTCTCTCTCTCTCTCTCTCACTCTTTCAATCATATTCTTTATCTTTTACCACCGACAATTTTTTTTCTCAATTTAATTCGGATATATATTTCTCTCTCTCTCTCTCTCTCTCTCTCTCTCTCTCTCTCTCTCTCTCTCTCTCTCTCTCTCTCTCTCTCTCTCTTTTATTGTTTCTATTATCCGAATACTTTACATCACATATCTTATCTATCCACTCCTATCTCTATCCCTCATTCTATTTACTCTCCCTTTCTCTCTTCATCATACA
>NC_059301.1:29646411-29663911 GCF_017591435.1 Portunus trituberculatus
TTTCCTAGTCTTTCTTGAGTAAAGCGGTAAGAGGGTAAAAGACAAAGATAGATAAGCAATCAGGTTGTTAGCCCCAAAATAGAAGAGTGCTTTAGAAGATTAGAAAAAAATTGTGGAGAATAATAGTAGGCGTGCATATATAAGCTGTATACAAGAACTGCCGCATATGAGAGAGTTTTCTGGCTTGTTGCACACTCATTTTATATTCTTATGGACGTAACTGACATGGTACTGAAGCTGGGTTATTCATTATGTTAATCTGAACACACTACAAGAGCATCAATGGACTGTAAGTGATCTTTGAAACGTTTAGCAACAGTAGTCAAAATAAAGATAGAAAAATGCATTGTGGCTAGAAGTGGTGCTCATTACCGTCCAATTTGTCTTAGAACCTTCAGTAGATGATATCCGTTACTCGGACGGAAAACAGAGCCACTGTAACATCATGTTTCCACAGTTTAACTTCTCAACTTCCAAGCTGGTGAGAGCCGAGCGTCCTGAGTAAATATGAGTCAACGGAAGTCTTTTTTTCCCAGGAGCTTATGAGGTGCAAATATTTATCTGGAGTATGCCTGAGTGCCAGTGAAGGGCCAAGAAGAGGAGAGCTTCAGAGGATCTGTAAACACTCATAGGATGTTGAGTGAACATGCTTGACTAGAGACGCTGCTTGAAGACTTGTGGGAAGAGGACAAGTAGATAAGGAATGGACATGAGTGGCTGTGAAGGGGCGTGGAGGACTAGCGAGTGTTTCTGAAGGGCTCTAGGTACTTATATGGGGATTGGGACTTTACACACAGGGGAAGAATGAGAGTAAGAAGCTTAGCGACACGCAAATTACCGCAGAAATCCCCAAAGTGTGACCGTGGCGAGGCGTAAAAGGGAAGTTTAAATTCCCTAAAGAGCGAATAGGGACAGAATCCCCGGATCTTAACACCTTCCACTGGGTAAAAGACACGTGCCTCGTGGCTAATCTCTCCTCAGCCTAATAACTTTCTCCGAGAAGGGAGCAGCAAAGAAGAGAAAAAAGAGGTGGTAGTGGGAACAGAAGCGAGGAAACAGTAAGTAAAGGAGAGGAAAGGAAGGCAGAATGGAATGAAAGGAAGGAGGTGAGAAAGAAGGTATGTTATGAAAGGGAAGGAGAATAATGAAATATTTGACAAGAAATAGAAAAAAAAAAGTAGAAAACAATGGGAAATAAGGAGACAGTATGGAAGAAAAGTAAAGAAACAGTGTGTAGAAGGGAGAAAAATGAGGACGGATGGATGGAAGGAAGGAAGGAAGGAAGGAAGGAGGAAGGAAGGAAGGAAGGAAGGAAGGAAGGAAGGAAGGAAGCAAAGAAGAGGGAATGCTATGGAAGGTAGATTAAATGATGAAATGTTGGGAAAATATGGAACATCAGACTGAAAGAAGAAAAGGATGGGAACCAATAAAACAGTATGTGAAGGGAGGAAGGAGGGAAGGGAGGAAGGTAGGAAGATAGGAAGGAAGGAGAAAAAAAAAAGTGATATGAAAGAGAAAAAGGAAAATGATGAAATGCCACATAAGAAAGGGGATTATGAAAAGAAAAAAAAATATGCTACTAAGAAATGGAGAAAAAGGAGGAAAGAGGAGAGAAGGAGGGAGAATAGAAGATGCAATAACAGAGAAAAGAGGTGAAAGACAAATGAAAAGAAAAGAAAACAAGGAGAGAGTGAGTTAAACAATATCAAAAGAGAAAAAGAAAGAAAATAAAATGAAAAGGAGAATGAAATGAAGGATACAGAGAGAGAGAGAGAGAGAGAGAGAGAGAGAGAGAGAGAGAGAGAGAGAGAGAGAGAGAGAGAGAGAGAGAGAGAGAGAGAGAGAGAGAGAGAGAGAGAGAGAGAGAGAGCAACAAAACAAAACTAGAAAAAGTAATGAAAAAAAAATATAAAAGAAATATATAATAGAAAGACGATAGGATGAGACATCAATGAAATAGTACATAAAGTAAAGGAAAACTGGTAAAACAAAAGATTTAACACGGAAAATCAGTAAAAGGTAAGCAAGTGAGAGCGGATTATATAACATGCAAGGAGAGGATGGAAAGGGAGAAGAGAAGAATAAATACGGGATGAAGGTGTGGCGAGGGTCGACATATGAGTAGGTGAAAAAGGGAAAGACAAAAGAACGAGACAAAAAGAATGGGGGAAAGAGAAGATGAAATAACCAAGAGAGAGAGAGAGAGAGAGAGAGAGAGAGAGAGAGAGAGAGAGAGAGAGAGAGAGAGAGAGAGAGAGAGAGAGAGAGAGAGAAAGTGCAGGATATCAGAAAACTTACAGAACCAAGAAGATTGCAAAACAAAGAAAGACAAACAAAAGCAAAGTTACAGCTCGTTCGTCTTTAAACACACACACACACACACACACACACACACACACACACACACACACAACCACGTAGTACAGAAATTCGAGCCTTAGCCACGGCGAGACAAATGCGCAAGCCTCTTAATGTGTAGTCCCTGTTCACCTAGCAGCAAATAGGTAAGGAATGTAACTTTAGGGGTTGTGGCCTCGCTGTCCCCGGTGCGTGCTGTGTGTTGTGGTCTCAGTACTACCCGTAAATCACAACGATCTCTGACCTCTTTCAGTAAGAGAACTGCTGGATGACAAACAGACGACCATGGTGGTGAATTACACATCCTTGTTTTTTAAAGTTTAATTAATATGTTACATAATCCGTGTGTGTGTGTGTGTGTGTGTGTGTGTGTGTGTGTGTGTGTGTGTGTGTGTGTGTGTGTGTGTGTGTGTGTGTGTATACCTACTGCCACTTTCATGTTAAAAGCAGCGATTCCTTATCATAGTGAAAGGATAATTTCGTAACATGACGAGGAATGAGGTTAAATAGAGGGAAGCAAGTAAGAAAAAATAGTTGGTGGAAAATGTAGAAGAAAAGTTAGAGAGAGAGAGAGAGAGAGAGAGAGAGAGAGAGAGAGAGAGAGAGAGAGAGAGAGAGAGAGAGAGAGAGAGAGAGAGAGAGAGGAAGGGGATGAAGGAGATGAACACGAGTAATAAAAGAAGGTATGAAGGTAGGAAGGAAGGAAAAAAAGAAGGAAGGAAGGAAGGAAGGAAGGAAAGAAGGAAGGAAAGAAAAGAAAGGAAAAAGAGAAAGAGGAAAAAGCAAATTTAGAGTCAAAATGAAAAGTAGGAAGAAAAACTAAGGAATAAAGGGAAGGAGATATATATAGGAAAGATAATGAATGGATGGAGAGAACAAAGAGAGAGAGAGAGAGAGAGAGAGAGAGAGAGAGAGAGAGAGAGAGAGAGAGAGAGAGAGAGAGAGAGAGAGAGAGAGAGAGAGAGAGAGAGAGAGAGAGAGAGAGAGTGCTGGAAAAACAGAAAGGCGCAAGCACACACACACACACACACACACACACACACACACACACACACACACACACACACACACACACACACACACACACACACTTATTTAATTCTTTCCTTTGTTCCAAATGCACAATGGCGCTAAAATAAACAATACATACAGGAAAAAAAAGGCGAAATAGAAAGAAAACAAAGACCAGAAATGGAGGCAAAATTTTTCCTCCAAAGTATTTAAGAAGTGTAAGTTTGGAGCACAAATACAAAACACAAAACAAACAGGTTATACAAACTAAATACATGTGAACAAAGTAAATAGAAAATAAACGTCAAAATATCATAAAATTCTAACTTAAGGAAAAACTTATAGACCGTAAATTGAGAACGGCTACCACTGCTACAACTGCTACTACTACAACTACTTTTACTACTACTACTTCGACTACGACTACTACTACTACTACTGCTACTATTATTTCTTCTACTACTACGGATAATACCGCCACCACCACCACCACCAGTCACGAAACAACAAACTAAAATTCTCAATGTTTTCTTTTTCCTTTCCCCTTCGTGTAAAGAAAGTGGAAAGATGTGGAGGAAAACTAGGCAGGGAGGAAAGGTAAGAGACTGTGAAATGAGGGATAGCTAATTAACAAAGAGGAAGGGGAAGAAGGAGAAGAAGAGAGAGGAGAGGAGAGAGAGAGAGAGAGAGAGAGAGAGAGAGAGAGAGAGAGAGAGAGAGAGAGAGAGAGAGAGAGAGAGAGAGAGAGAGAGAGAGAACAAAGAGAATCAGGAAGGAAGTAATATAGGAAAGAATGCTTGAAGGAAGGAACAACGGTCAAACAGAAACAAAACAATATTAAATAGTTCCAAAGTAAACAACTATGGTACCTTTTAGTTGATTTTCCTTACTAAATCTATACCCGTCTTTGGATATTCTTCTCTCTCTCTCTCTCTCTCTCTCTCTCTCTTCACCACAAACGCCAACATCACCGCCAATATCTCCCTAACTCTCATGCATTACCTGAACCAAACAACACGGGATGAGAACTCGCATGCCAAACTGATCAGACTAACCCCGCGACAGACTCATTTTTCAGAAGGGGGAGGATTTAGTGGCTATTCGACGGGAATTTGCAGCGACTGTGGCTTGGAGTTCATACATGTGATGTGGATTTGTGATTGGGGATTTGCCTTCTGTTAGTATGTGGTGATGCCTTCCTTATTTGGGGTTTTGTTAGTGGCTAAATGTTGGTCATCAGAAAAGGAGAGTGGAGGTTGGGTAAATTATCTTTTTTTTTTGTTGTTCTTGTTGTTGTAATAGTTGTAAGTAGTAGTAGTGGTGGTGGTGGCAGATGTGGTAATGGTGCTGGTGGTAATGGTGGTGATGGTAGTGGTGGTTACTCACTCCCTCTCCCTTTCCTTTTTTTCCTTTCTTTATTCTTTCGTTCATTAGATGATTCTGGCTTTATTTGGCATGAAAGATCTAAAACAAAAACTTAATTAGCCAACTTCTTTCTGCAACTTTCTGAAAGCGGTATCCTGACTTTTACCATCCTTTTTTTTTAAGCCCTTCATCAGCCTCTTTAACATATCAAAAATGGTTACTATATTAATTGGGTCTTTCTTACACTTTTTTACGGCATAATCATAGTAAGTTTGCTCGAGTTAATGACAGACGACAGGATGATCAGGCTAAATAATTCACCAACTCTCACACAGGTGAAATTCAACAATTTTCTTTTAACTACATTTTTTTTTTTGAGCAGCAGACAAAATCCCCGGGAGAAAACTGCCGTAATAATAAAAAACAATCACTCGGTCTTTTTTCATTTTATCAATGGTGGTAGTTTCTATCGGAAATTAATAAATGCGGGAGTGAACTAGACGCAAACATGCCTGTGTCTCGTTTCTCGATAATAGGAGTCAGTGGACACAACAGGTGCTCGTACTGTGGGTTGTGCAATTGAATTCATCCACTTAAAGTCTTAAGGTCTTTCAGTTTCAGTTTTTTATATGAAATGAAGAAATCACATGCGTGACAGTAACGCAGAACCTCAAGACAAGTCAGCTTTCTCACCAATAGGTGGTAAGCAATTTTCTCGTCTCTTGCCTATCTAAGAGAGGATCAAACGCACAATAACACCTCATTCTCCAATAGCTAAAACAAGTGTAGCAAGAAAGGTGACGACCTGTGTATTACGTATGTGGTGATCCATTATGAGAGAATGTGCGCTGCGTACGTTGCTAATGGCTGAGGCAAAAAACAGTCTCTCTGCGTGGAACTGAGCTGCGTGTATGAAGGTATTTTTGAAAGGTGCTTTCTTTCCTTTAAAAAAAAAAATTCAGGGACAAATAAAACTGATCATAGGGAAATACAAATCAACCTTAACCGATAGACTAATTTGTTAACTGGATGAATGACTCGGTGCTAGAAGGTAGAAAGCTAATACCCGGCCCACTCAATGATCCTCAGTCATATCACATTTAACCATGACTCTTGCCAGGAACAGAAACTAAAAATCAGCACAGGAAAACTAAATATGTTGGTAAGATTTACTGAAAATTTCTGCATAAGAAAATCAGGTAATTTGTCAGTACGAACTAAATTTTACTAATACAATACTAATTCATTGAGAAACGAAAACTAAAACCAGTACTCGACTGTAAAAACCTTAAAGCAAAATTCATGCAAATTAGATCATTTGTCAATGCAAAGTAATATTATACTGAAAATAAACCCTGATTGATCAATGCACAGGCTCATTCAGAAAAACAACATCAACAACAATAACAGCTACAACAAATAAAACAAACCTCCCGACATACACTAAGACACGAAACACAATCACACCACAAAAGTTCGACAAGCATCACATTCCACAACAACAACATTAAACCTGCAATCAATCATCACTCGCCCGCAAAACAAAGCCATCACCTAAATTTCACACTGAATAAACTATTTCTTTAACACCTAGATAATCTTTTTGTCTTAATCATACCGTACACAAGAAAGCAGAAAATTACAGTAGTCACTAACAATTTACCTCTATGCATACAGGTTTTATTCGGCCCAAGTGGCGTCTGCTCATGATATCGTATTTAATCCGTTGTTTTCTCTCCCTCGTAATGGTCTTTCTCCTAAGCCCCGTTTGCTTTGTGGACTCCCGTTCTATCCTATTTGGCGTGAAAACAGTGCATCGCTATTCAACGAATGAATGAGTTTGAATTAATTTCTGTCATTATCATCCCATATAGTCCTCGCTTCACTAATTACCAATCACCTCGCTTCAACAACGTTATATTACTGCCTCCTCCTCCTCCTCCTCTTTCCAACCAGTATTACCTCTGACACCATTAATGCAGTCACTCGAAAGATAAATAGAAACGAATTAGGTGATTGGAACTTGCACTTCTGACTGTTGTTATTGCTGTACAAGTGTGTCTATCTCTACTACAACTACAACTACTACTACTACTACTACTACTACCACCGATGGTGTTGCTGCTGCTGCTGCTGCTACTATCACTGCAATTACTTTACATCCTTTAACTTTTCTGTGAGCTGTAAATTAGTTAGCTCCTTTCTTTCTTTCCTGTGTGTGTGTGTGTGTGTGTGTGTGTGTGTATAATTCACCTCGGTCGCCTGCTGGTCTATGAGCTCAGAGCTCATAGACCGATCTTCAGGTAGGACTGAGACCACAATATACTCCACACAACGGGAAAGCGAGGCCACAACCCCTCGAGTTACGTCCCGTACCTATTTACTGCTAAGTGAACAGGGTCCACACATTAAGAGGCTTGCCCATTTGCCTCGCCGCTCCGGGACTCGAACCCGGCCCTCTCGATAGTGAGTGGAGCGTGCTAACTACTACACCACGCGATGTGTGTGTGTTTCACTGTTTGTTTGATCTGCTGCAGTCTCTGACGAGACAGCCAGACGTTATCCTACGGAACGAGCTCAGAGCTCATTATTTCCGATCTTCGGATAGTCCTGAGACCAGGCACACACCACACACCGGGACAACAAGGTCACAACTCCTCGATTTTCATCCCGTACCTACTCACCGCTAGGTGAACAGGGGCTACACGTGAAAGGAGACGCACCCAAATATCTCCACCTGGCCGGGGAATCGAACCTCGGTCCTCTGGCTTGTGAAGCCAGCACTCTAACCACTGAACTACCGTGTGTGTGTGTGTGTGTGTGTGTGTGTGTGTGTGTGTGTGTGTGTGTGTGTGTGTGTTTCATCAGCTGGTCTACTTGACCCTTAAAAAATTACTATCTACTACTATTACTTTACATTTTTTTTATGTAAGAGGAGAAACCTGTGCAAGAAAACAGATTACAATAAAAAAATGGCCACTGAGGTGCTGGTCTCCGAACTGGGTAAAAAACGTTTGCCAAAGCAAAATATATAGTTGAATGTCTTGAAACCTCCCTCATCAATGAATTCAGGTCATAGGTAGGTGGAAATACAGAAGAAGTGAGGGAGTTTCAGAGTATATCAAGGTTTAATACTAGTATTATATAATCATTACTACTACTACTACTACTACTACTACTACTACTACTACTACTACTACTACTACTACTTCTACTACTACTTCTATTACTACTATTATTACTACTACTATTACGGTTTATGTTATGACAACTAGTAATTATAATGCTGTTTTTTCAAAGCTTACTTTTTTCTTTCTTTAAGGAAATATTACCATAGGTTTTTTTTTTTGCTACTTATTTTGTACGAGATTACCCTGAAAACTATTACTTCCATTATTACTACTACTCCCACCATCACCAATCTCCTCACCTCTTCATCACATTTTCACTCACGCCAACTCCCTCACCTTGCTCTGCGCCTCATAATCCAAGGGCGCGGCCAGACTGATGATCCCTGAAGAGTGGCCGACGGAGAAAAGGCCTTCCTTGTTCCCCTGCTTCAGCGTGTACCGCACCTCGGCTCCTGAGGGAAAAGAAGAGCTAGGTGAGGCGGTTACAAGGAGAGGGTGCTATGAAGGGTAAGTGAGTGAGCGAGCATGTAACGGACGGGGTGCAAAAGGGGAGAAAAGCAGGGAACTCCCAAAAAAGGAAGGGAAACGAAAGACGGGAGAAATATGTTTGTGTCTTTGTGTTTGAAATTTTATTACTGTGTAATTCACCTCGATCGCCTACTGGTCACCCAACCAGTCTTCCCCATTACGGAACGAACTCAGACATCATAGACCGATCTTCGGGTTGGACTGAGACCACGTCACACACAACACACACCGGGAAAGCGAGGCCACAACCCCTTGAGTTACATCCCGTACCTATTTATTGTTAGGTGAACAGGGGCCACACATTAAGAGGCTTGTCCATTTGCCTCGCCGCTTCCCGGGACTCGAACCCGGTCCTCTCGATTGTGAGTCGAGCGTGCTAACCACTACACCCAGATAATTCATTCTGTGTGTGTGTGTGTGTGTGTGTGTGTGTGTGCGTGTGGTAGTTGTCGTAAAACAGGGGTAGCATGGAGACACCTGAGTCCATTATGAAAGTGTATTTACGGTAGCACAATACACAACAAGTGTAAACCGAACGAAACGAGAGGCAGGAGGCGTAGCGTGTCGCCTGAGGCGGCGGCGAGCGAGGACTGAGGGGAAGGACGTGACGTCACACAGAAAGGGAGTATGGGAAAAACAAAGGACATGCTAACATATGTGTGTGTGTGTGTGTGTGTGTGTGTGTGTGTGTGTGTGTGTGTGTGTGTGTGTGTAATTCACCTCGGTTGCCTGCTGGTCACCCAGCCAGTCTTAAACCATTACGGAGCGAGCTCAGAGCTCATACACCGATCTTCGGGTAGGACTGAGACCACAACACACTCCACACACCGGGAAAGCGAGGCCACAACCCCTCGAGTTACATCCCGTGCCTATTTACTGCTAGGTGAACAGGGGCTACACATTAAGAGGCTTGCCCATTTGCCTCACCGCCTCCGGGACTCGAACCCGGACCCTCTCGAGTGTGAGTCGAGCGTACTAACCACTACACTACGCAGTGTGTGTGTGTGTGTGTGTGTGTGTGTGTGTGTGTGTGTGTGTGTGAGAGAGAGAGAGAGAGAGAGAGAGAGAGAGAGAGAGAGAGAGAGAGAGAGAGAGAGAGAGAGAGAGAGAGAGAGAGAGAGAGAGAGAGAGAGAGAGAGAGAGAGAGTAACAAACAGGCAGACAGACAGATAAGTTCTGGCCACCTCGAGCATCATTTACATGCAAATAAACAAAAGACTAAAGAGGAAAAATATCTCCGCGGAGAAAGTGTTGTTTTTTGGCTTTTGGGGCAGAGAGAGAGAGAGAGAGAGAGAGAGAGAGAGAGAGAGAGAGAGAGAGAGAGAGAGACTCGCCACACTCCCTTTAAGTCGCAGTGGGCCTTTCCAAAATTAGTAGCCAAAATACCTCCAGTTCAATAGAACACAATTCCCGCCTCGGACAGATCTCGAGCAAGTAGTGAAAGTGTTTCGGTAATTCCTTCTGTAGCATTTGTTATGGTATCAAAGCTCAAAAATGTACTGAGAAGGTATAAAAGACTTTCGTTTTCCTTTTATTAACTTGTAAAAAGGTAGACTATTATAGAGGAAAGAAGGGAACGTGATTAAGATGTCAGGTCCCTACTCTCACTCTCTCTCACTCTAAAGAATAAAGAGAGAATCTAATAATGTATGTGTTTTCTATGGCGATGGAAGTATGCTAAGGACACGAGTGCTGAAAATAATTACATTGATTCGTTATCATAAAAAAAAAAAAAATACCAGAGACTATATTTCTAAGTGTCATGAAGGGTAAACACTATCATGGCAGCCTCGTATTTACGTACACTGACCTGCTGTGCTATTACTGTTTTATCAATATTTTCCTGTGGCTAATTGCTAAATGCTCTGCCTTTTAATTAGTTACTGGTCATTTACCTCTGCCTTCCTCTCGCCACATATATACGATGAACTCTGACTATAAGATAAGGAATATTTGAAAATAAAACATAAACTCTGCCTAATTTCCGATACTCCATAATAACTGCAAAAATGGTGAACGTTTTATAAATCAACTTACTCTTCGTTTTTTTTATAGTATTTTTTTTACAAACAATTCAGCTAACAAAGATCCACATCACTGCTCAAACTAAGAAACGCTTAATTTAATTATGAAAGTAATCATTTTGTAAGTGAGGAGGTTTAAAAAACTAGAAGATGAATATTTTAATAGGGACGATACATGGAACATGCAGGCATGATACTTTCTTTTATTTATCGCTTTTGTTTATCTATTCTTTGTAAAGGACCGCCGTGGTACAGTGGAACCGTGCGTGCTTTTGGGTCCGAGGGGTTTCCAAGCGCACGGGTTCGAATCCTGTCCACGGTGTAGGTTGGGCTTCCTCACTCGGGGCAACGGTTTCCTAGCGGGTGGGCTTTGATATAGGGGGTACACAAAAAGTATCCACTTTAGCCCATAAATTCCCGCGAAAAGCCCACATGGTATAAAAAAAAAAAGGATGTGAAATATAGGCCTAATGGCTTCTTGCAGTTTTCCTAAGCGCGAACTAATATAATTACCTGGCGTTGCACAAATCAAGCTGGACCCGCATACCAAATTTCATCACAATCAGTTCAATATATTTTTTTTCTTTTTTTGTGAAAAATGGAGAATTAATGTCAGTCTCTTCCCACCATCAAAAGTCCGAACTAACAATGAATACTTTGCGTCACCATAGAAAAAAAAGATTACCTGGCGCCATTATTAAGAATTAGGTTACGGTGGCAGATTTGTATGAATAATTAAGAGGCTTAGGATTGGAAGTAGTTAAGACATAGCCTGTGTCAATCCTAGGATTAAGGGGACCTTCCAACCGAAATTCATTACAATCAATTCAGTGTTTGCTTCCATGGAAAGCAAATACACGCCAACAAATATAGACTGATAGAAAGACAGAACTTTATTATATTCGAAGACTAACTGAATTAACCGGCCTTGCTCGGCTTAAGCAGGATCCTCCTACCAAATTTCATTAAAATCATTTATTTTTCTCCCAGGGAAATCCGGACACAACCACACACACACACACACACACACACACACACACACACACACACACACACACACACACACACACACACACACAAACACAGAGACAGACAATGTGATGGAAAAAACAGAATCACACGCAAATAATCATCCGATTATGTATCTAGGCAATTAATTCCCATGATGCTGTATATCCCCCTTACTAAAAATACAAGTTTCCCGAAAATATATGGGCAGCCGTAACATTTTTTTTTTAGCTACACACATATCTTGTACATTACTTCCCAACGCAAAGCTTTGATTCTTACTAGAAAACTCGAAAAAATATTCAAACAATGAGATACTTAGCTAATTACCATCTCTGTCTATCAGTTAGCCGCAAGATCTAGTTATCCTTTAGTGGTGAGAATAACTTCTTGTTATCCTTTCCACTGCTGAAAAAATCAAGTAATCTACACATTTTCAGACACTGATTTTTATATTAGTCTCTTAAAGTTATCAAACCGATAATAAAGATAATTAGTTTATTTTCACAGTTTTTTTCTTTTCCGTCTCCACAATTTCTTTTCTAATTGGCAAAAGATTAACCCACCAGTAAAACAGTTAATTCCACAAACATAACAGAAGAAAATTGAAAAAAAAAATAACATAATAGAGCCTATAGATTTTGCAACATCACTTACACATAGTCCATTAATTAGCCATCGAATCTAACTGCTGCCTTCGATTAGTGTGAACAATGTTTTTTTTTCTTATTAAAGCCACAAAATCTTTATGTCCAACAGAAAAAAAAGAAAAAAAGAATCAAACGAAGACATCTTCCAACTAAACACGTATTCTGGCCATTACTTCGCCACGGAATCTAACTGCTGCTCTCAACGGGTGCGATTCACTTCACGTTATTATCACAAAACTTTAGAGTGTAATAAAGCCAGAAGTCCCATTAACTTCGATGGCGCGCTCGTTAACCTGACACACGGAAGGGAATAAGGTTACCAGTGATAGCAGTTTTTTTTTATTTGGCAGCAGTAGCAGAATTTCGCCAGTGTAATTGTTGTTTGAATCTACATATTTCGCTCTTGAGTTAATTTTTCTTCTTACATACTTTCTCTCTCTCTCTCTCTCTCTCTCTCTCTCTCTCTCTCTCTCTCTCTCTCTCTCTCTCTCTCTCTCTCTCTCTCTCTCTCTCTCTCTCTCTCTCTCTCTCTCTCTATCAACTTTGTCCTAGGTCGTTACCCTTGAATGTAATGTTTTCATCCAGTGAACAATTAAATAAGTATTATTTGTATGGTTTTTCATTTTGCTTTTACCAGAGTTTTCTGTATATAATTTGATTAACAATGATGCTGAGAGAGAGAGAGAGAGAGAGAGAGAGAGAGAGAGAGAGAGAGAGAGAGAGAGAGAGAGAGAGAGAGAGAGAGAGACTTATGGAAAAAAAAATACAAGCGAAGAAACGAAAGCCACCTAAATGCATATGAATACTCCACACAAACACGATACACGAATAAGCAATATCAATCAATTATGCTTCTTCCACTCGAGTATGCTTGACAACGCACGCAAGAAGAGGTGCATTCAGAAGCGGATTTATACACAGTGAGATTTTTACGTCATAGCGCTCGCTCTGTATACTTTTACCAGTGATATACTCGCAGTGCACCTCAAGTTTTGTGGGTGTATGGGCAACGTAACCCTCGCCTCAGCCATTACGAGAAGAGTCTGCCTACGAGTGGTGGTGTGGCTAGTGGCTGGTGGCTGGTGGCCGGGCTGGGGCTGTGGTGGTCTCAATGTGTGTCATGCAAGAGAGGCAGCAAAGGTAAATGTTCAAGGTTGGTGGTTATGGTGGGATTTGAGGGGGGTGGGGTGTTGCTTATGGTGGTGGTTGTGGTGGTGGTGGTTGTGGTGGTGATAGTCGTGGTTGTGATGATGGTGGTGGTGTCGTTTCTTTTCTCTCCCATTCTTGTTCTCGTCCTCCTTCTCCTCTTTTTCTTTTTTTTTAACTTTCCTTTTTCTTTTTTTCTTCTTTTCTATTACTTTTCTTGTTGTTGTTGTTGTTGTTCTTTTCTTAATAATAATAGTAACATTAATACCAACATTAATAATAATAATAATAATAATAATAATAATAATAATAATAATAATAATAATAATAATAATAATAATAATAATAATAATAATAATAATAATAATAATAATAATAATAATAATAATAATAATAATAATAATAATAATAATAATAATAATAATAATAATAATAATAAAAACAATAACAACAACATTAATAATAATAATAATAATAATAATAATAATAATAATAATAGTAGTAGTAGTAGTAGTAGTAGTAGTAGTAGTAGTAGTAGTAATAATAATGATAATAATAATAGAACTATTATTGATATTATTATTATTATTATAACTACTGGTCATTATTATCATCATTATTATTATTATTATTATCATTACTAATTTCACTCTAATATCCTTCTCGTCTTTGCAAATCTAAAATATCATTGGAATTTTGTTGGATCATGAAATATAACTATATGAAACACGCATATATCGTTATTATCTACCATTTAGTCTATAATATTAACTGCCCATGATTTAATTAAGGTTCATCGCAACGCACATAAACTTTTTCCAACTTTTCCATCCCGTTTTCCTTCTCCTCGTCTTTCTATTTCTCTTTCTCCTGTTCTTTTTCTTCTCCTCCTCCTCCTCTTCCTCCTCCTCCTCCTCCTCCTCCTCCTCCTCCTCCTCCTCCTCCTCCTCCTCCTCCTCCTCCTCCTCCTCCTCCTCCTCCTCCTCCTCCTCCTCCTCCTCCTCCTCCTCCTCCTCCTCCTCCTTCTCTTCCTCCTCTCACACGTTGCCACTTTCATTAAATTCCAACTTGTATCACGTACTTTTTCATCACTTCCATTTAATTTCTCTGTCCCTGTGAGGTCTTGTAAATTTTCTGCTGTCTCTTGTGCATGCTAAAATAATCCCTTGCTTCTTTTCCCTCGCATTTTTTTCTCGTTTCTCTCTCTCTCTCTCTCTCTCTCTCTCTCTCTCTCTCTCTCTCTCTCTCTCTCTCTCTCTCTCTCTCTCTTCCACATGTCCACAGGTCAAATGTAGAAAAAATATTATGACAAAAATTCCAATTTCAAAAACTTTAATAATTTCAAGTGCAAAGGCGAAGATAATATCTCTCTCTCTCTCTCTCACTCTCTCTCTCTCTCTCTCTCTCTCTCTCTCTCTCTCTCTCTCTCTCTCTCTCTCTCTCTCTCTCTCTCTCTCTCTCTCTCTCTCTCTCTCTCTCTCTCTTTATCAATCTTCTGCTCTTGATATTCTTTTGATTCCTTATTGATGTGGTTCCTCTTCTTGTTTCATCTTGTTCTAGCTCTTCTTCTTCCTTCGAATGTTTTTTTCTTCCTAGTTATCACCTTTTATTGATTTACTGTTTCCGATTTTATACAAGGATGAGGATATTGATAATCATGAATATAGAAAAATAATGACGATAATAACAATAATAATGATAATAACAACACTGACCCACACCAGCACCACCACCATCGTTACCCCCACCACTAATACCCCTATGCTACCATCACGTCCAGAACATTAAAGCATGACTCCCTGGGCCAACCCATTTTCACCTCACGTCGTCCTTTCTTCCACTAATTCGCGCTGCCTTCCCGCCTCATTCATACTCGTTGTCCCACTTCCCCGCTGCCTCGTCCATCACCCTCGCTCCTCCTCTCCTTAGCTTCCTCACTAACTCCCATGCCACAGCTTATGAGAAGCCTCGTTGATGGTGGCGGTGATGTAGGCGGTGGTAGTAGTAGTAGTAGTAGTAGTAGTAGTAGTAGTAGTAGTAGTGGTGGTAGTAGTAATAGTAGTAGTAGTAGCTTTTCACTCCCAGTCGAGTTTCACTAGTTTTGTTAGTTCTCAATTTTTCTCCTGAATCTTTTTCCTCCACTTGCTCTGACCCCTTTCACTTTTTGCTATGCTAGAACTACTTCTCTCGCTTTTACAAGTGTTTCCTTAACGTGGCTGCTTCTTCCTACACCTCTATATATCGCATACCACAAGCTTCTTTTACCTATTCTCAACCACAACTGCTCTCCCTTCTATCACGACCCTCCTTCCTTGCACTCCACACATAAAGACACTAAAAACATTCATGCATATCTTTCCACTCCCTTTCTTTCACTTCTTTTTCTAACTTTCCTTCAGCTCCACTAAAAATGTAAATGATGCTGATATTATTTATCTTCACCTACCTTTTTCTCTCTTTCTTTTTCAATGATAGCTACACACAGTTACACAAAAAAAAGTAAGATAAACGAAATCAACACATTAATATTCAATTCCCTTTCCTTTTCCCTCCTTTTCCACACATCCCCTATTACAATTAAATATACATATAATTTCAACACAATTGATTTTGTCACTGTTTTTTCTATATTTTCTTTTACGATTACACGAACGAAAAACAACGGAAAAGTATTAATTCGCATTTTCTTTTCTCTCTTCTACTACTCTTTCTTTTCGTACAGCTCCCCTGATACAATAAACCAAGCATATAATTATCTATCCATTTCCTACTTGTCCTCGTTTCTTCCCCTTTCTCCCCTTTCATAGCCATACAGTTTCCCTTCCCCTGCGTACATCCCTCCCTCTGTATAATGCTCAGAGGTCCTTTCCATATCCCCTATACATGTCGTCCCTTCCTTTTTCCTTTTACAAACGTACTATATATGTCTACACCTCCCAGTTTTCTCTTTTCTTCCTATATAATGACTCCATACTCTCTAAAATATACAATAAAAAAACATACATACATGCCGGTTTCATCTACTGAGTCCCCTGTTCTTAATCCCTCACTGGAGCTTACTAACTGACAGCTCGGCCTGCCAGGTGATGGATGTCCCTCACCTCACTTGCCCCGTGGCTAATTAAGGAGGTGGGTCGCCGGGAGACAGGTGTTAGGCAGCCGGAAATGAATGTTAGGTGAGGGTGAACATGGGGTAAAGAGGAATTAGAAGATTGGATGGTGTGTGTGTGTGTGTGTGTGTGTGTGTGTGTGTGTGTGTGTGTGTGTGTGTGTGTGTGTGTGTGTGTGTGCATGTTAGGGGGTGGGATGAGTGTAGGTGGGTGGGTATGTAAGTAAGACCCATGTTCTAATAACGCTTCGATCTCAAAGGCAACGTGGATGATTGGTCGTGTTCTTAAAGACTGTTTACCTTGTCAGTATATCACTGTATAAAGAGAGCCCTCTTATAAACCACGTAACTTCAGCTAGAGCCCTCTGAAAGTAGTGGAGGTGAGTCGTGGAAGTGTTTCAGACGGTCTGTGTGTGTGTGTGTGTGTGTGTGTGTGTGTGTGTGTGTGTGTGTGTGTGTGTGTTTCACTGTTTGATCTGCTGCTGCAGTCTCTGACGAGACAGCCAGACGTTACCCTACGGAACGAGCTCAGAGCTCATTATTTCCGACCAGGCACACACTACAAACCGGGACAACAAGGTCACAACTCCTCGATTTACATCCCGTACCTATTCACTGCTAGGTGAACAGGGGCTACACGTGAAAGGAAACACACCCAAATATATCCACCCGGCTGGGGAATCGAACCCCGGTCCTCTGGCTTGTGAATCCAGCGCTCTAACCACTGAGCTACCGGGCGTGTGTGTGTGTGTGTGTGTGTGTGTGTGTGTGTGTGTGTGTGTGTGTGTGTGTGATTCACCTCGATCGCCTACTGGTCACCCAGCCAGTCTTCTCTATTACGGAGCGAGCTCAGAGCTCATAGACCGATCTTCGGGTAGGACTGACACCACATAACACACAACACACACCGGGAAAGCGAGGCCACAACCCCTCGAGTTACATCCCGTGCCTATTTACTGCTAGGTGAACAGGGGCCACACATTAAGAGACTTCCCATAAGCCCCGCCGCTTAGCGGGATTCGAAACCGGTCCTCTCGATTGTGAATCGAGCGTGCTAACCACTACACTACGTGTTGTGTGTGTAATTCACCTTGGTCGTCTGCTGGTCACCCAGCCAGTCTTCCCCATTACGGAGCGAGCTCAGAGCTCATAGACCGATCTTCAGGTAGG
>NC_059301.1:29666411-29681411 GCF_017591435.1 Portunus trituberculatus
TGGGTTAGTGTCTGGCTATATTCCTCTTCTTGCTCCCTGTTCTTGTTTTTGTTGTTCTTGTTTTTGGTGTTATGCTGCAATTTTTATTTTCTTTCAGTATTGTCCTCTTTCTTCATTATTCTTTTAAATTTTGCTTCCTTCTACATATTCTTGCTTTTGTTGTTCTTTTTTTTCCGGACACTATTCTTTTCATTCTCTTTCCATTATTGTTTTTGTTCTTCTAGTTCTCCCCCCTTTTTCTCCTCGTCATAATAACTATCACCAAACAGCATTGAAGGAACCAAAAATGTTATTGCCGTTTCCTTTCCTTTCCATTTCTTTGCATTTCATCTCCTTATGTCATGCAGGTTCTTCCTCTTCTACCACAAAAAGTCAGTATGCGTATCCATTGCAGTTCATCACACTCCATGTCTGTCCAGCATCCTCTGCAAAGACTTATTATTATTCAATATGCACTTTGAGTCATCTGCCAACAGAGGAGGACACTTTCCAGACACACACACACCAAGGGTCTGATAATCAGCTTTATAAGAAGTACCCTTGATCATCTACGTCGCTGCAGGACTAAAAGGGCTCATTTCAGTACGTTTTGGAATATCTCATTCCACTACACTCAGTATCCTGCGTTCCAGAATTTTGTGTTCCTCTTTGAAGGCTACTTAGTCGCATTAACTGTATGGTTCTTATTGGCCGCGCGTTCCAGCTCTTAAGGGCCTGGGAGAGTATCTCTATGATGTATATTTCAAGATTCTGTTTCAAGTCGTGTTTACTTGCTTTTAGCTTCTCTCGATGTTGCGCACATGTAGTATCGCATGATTTCTCGAGTTGAAGTGACACTTAGCCATCTTCCCCTTCGTTGTCATCATCTTTTTACTCTTCTTCCTCCTTCTTTTCCTCTTCCTCTTTTTCCCCTCCTTTAAGTAGAGCTATAATCTTTATTATACTTACTTTGTATCTATTTCAGTTCATTCAAGGCACTTTTCTTTGTTTACCGTCCATCTCTTCTAGCTTTTAATTAAGGGAATGTCCTTTTACCAGATATCTATTCCTGTCCTGTTATCTCTTGTCTCCTTATAAAGGTATCAACTGATGAGCCACACACAATACCCAGCAGACTTAACTTCTTATTTCATAAGCTGCTACCTGCCACGTCTTTCTTTCATCACAAGTGAATCTAAGACATTTTTATGCATTACGCACCTTCTAAACATCAAACTAGATTGACTTTGCAAAATATGTTCCTTTTAGATATCTAATGATTTTGGACAGTGTTTGGTGCTACACATTGTTGCGTATCTCTGTGAAAGGGAAGCTCTATAGAATATCTTCTTCAGTTAATAATACTGAGCAATACATTCCGATGGTGTGTGAGTATTGGTATAAAACAGAAAGCAGCTTCTGGAAAGGTGCTTCAGATTCTGGTCTCGCCATTTCGAAAAGTTCATTGAGCGCATCGTCTTGAGTTTGAGAGAGAGAGAGAGAGAGAGAGAGAGAGAGAGAGAGAGAGAGAGAGAGAGAGAGAGAGAGAGAGAGAGAGAGAGAGAGAGAGAGAGAGAGAGAGAGAGAGAGAGAGAGAGAGAGAGAGAGTGAGAAGGCAGGGAGAGAAACTTCTGGTGAGGGCTGCACAAGAACAATTTTTCATGGAAACTTGTGTATGACTTGCGCTGCCTTTACAATCAGCTTAATGCATCTGTATCGAGACTCAGGTATCGCCGCTGCAACTCTCCAGGAAAGAATAAGAGCCAGCCAATACTATTTCACTGGCCGATCATTTTTGAGTTTCCTAGATCAACTACTGTGAGGATATAGTCTTTTTCATGTAAAAAGGAAAACTGGCCAAGGGGAAATAAAATGATGAAAAAAAAAGGCCCACTGAGATGCCAGTCCCGAACAGGATCAAGAGGGTTAGCTAAAACAATCGGACAAATGTTCTGAAACCTTCCTCGTAAATTAATTCGTCATAGGTAGATGGACCTTTGTTATGATGTGTTAAAAAAAAAATAAAGACGGGAGAAACTTTAACTTTTCTGTGCTAAAATACTATCACGCACAATCTAGTTTTCCTTTTCCTTTTCTAATTTACATTGAAAATATTGTCATTTTCTTTATTTGTGGTACAAATATTTTCCGCCAAGCTGGTCTTTCATTCTTATATTTTGCTTTCCACTTCAATTTCTGCTTCAAATTAGATGTCATTTTTTCTGTTAGGACGTAATGAAAATAACATATCAGCTCGACGACTTTCTTTTTACACCTAATATATCAAATACTGAAATAAAAAAAAAAAACAATACGCACCGATTAAAAAAAAAAAAAAAAAAAAACATGTTGCATAATTTTAATTATACATTAAGCTTATTACATCAAACACTGAGGAAATATTATCTTCTGTGTTCTGGTGAACGAAAACTTTACTTATTCCTTCCACGATTTTACCATATTTCTATTTCTGTTTTTTTTTCATTACATAAATGCAAAAGTTAAGGCCCTCCGAGAATTAATATGAAAATGTGTTGTATTTCATCTCTATTACCATCCCGGGACAGTCCTACATAACTATCAGTACATATCAATCTCCATTTGTCACCACAGAACTTGTTAAAAAATACAACTCCTGGAAATAAAAGATTAATGTTTCATATACAATTATTTCATGTCTACTAGCATCACACACCAGTCAATATATTTTTTCCCTTCGTTCATCACACAAACACACATATACAAAAAGCCACACGAACACAATGAATTTATCACATTAAACACATCTTTTATCCTAAAGTATTCATTACAAAATGAAATACAAACGATTGATATTTTCCCTTTTTTTTCATATTGTATCATGTCTCTCGTACAAAAATATCTTTATCTTTATTCTTCCCTTTCTTTTCTCCTGGTCGTTTTTTTTCTCTCTCTCTAATTTCAATCATTCTTACACAAATTTCAGCACTTTTTTTCCGCATTTATTTATCCTCATTTGTTAATTTTCATACCACCTTTTTTTCTTCTTTACATAAGTCACAACGCATTTCTCTTATATCTTACTGGTTTTGCTCTGTTCATCTTCACATTTTCTATTATCACAAGTCTTAAAAATATAACAGCACATTTACTTTCACTTATTTATTTTCTTTTTTTTCGTTATTCACTTCTTCCAAACCAACAGGTGCACTTCATGTCAGTCCAAGCTTCCTGCAACAAATCAGTTCACCTCATCAATTTCCTGGAAGCGTTTGGGTCACGTCCATATTTTTCCCTGGAAAGTTGTATATGGACTGGAATGACGGTGAAAAATATGTATAAATGGTGCCCTGTTGTACGCTATAGGGCGGCCATAATTCCTCCTTTCCATCCCATTTATCTCTTTCTGTCGATTAACTCTTGGTAGAAATAATATCAAAGTTTAAATAGTTTTGTTTACTCCTAAAACTTCGAAAGCGAAGGAAGAGAGAGAGAGAGAGAGAGAGAGAGAGAGAGAGAGAGAGAGAGAGAGAGAGAGAGAGAGAGAGAGAGAGATCGAAAGAAAAAAATTTCGTAAACATGATTGGCTGGCAACTAGTGACGTCAAAATACTAAAGAACAAAAATAAAAGATAAAATAAAAACAGCCTAATCAGATTTCTTCGACATCACACGACTCCACCCACTATTGTTTACGTCACTATGAATTACTGTTTTCATTGGCTGGTGCCCTCGTGACGTCACCCTTTCGGCAGCCAATGAGGATAAGTCACTTTACTCCCAAAGGGCAAAACATCGCAGCCCGGTTTCTTCAAAAATGGCCAGATTAACGACTTCAAAACTTTATTAGAAACTCCCATAAGTCCCGCACGATAATTCAGAGGCGACACATTTTTCCAAAGGTTTCTAGTAAGATTGATCACCCTTTCCCATACTCTCTCTCTCTCTCTCTCTCTCTCTCTCTCTGGATACCATCATTCTCTATAACCTCTCCCTTTTCTTGGCTCATTCTTTCTCTACTATTTCCTTTAACTCTTCGCCTTATTTTCTCCTCCACTTCTCACCCTCGCCTCCAATTGATTATCTGTTCACCCTTTCTCCTCATTTTTCTTAGTATTCTTCGTCTTTTTCGCCATTTGTTTTCTGTCTTCCTTTACCTCTCCAATTCATCTCGATTATTTGATTTAGTAACGTTATTCTTTCTTCTTGATCCAGATGTGGTTTTTATTATCACTTAATATTCTCTCTCTCTCTCTCTCTCTCTCTCTCTCTCTCTCTCTCTCTCTCTCTCTCTCTCTCTCTCTCTCTCTCTCTCTCTCTCTCGCATCACACATTTCCTAGCATTCTTCTTCCCCTTAATCCTTTACCTTCATTTTCCTCCTTCCTTTTTTTTTTCTTTCTCACTCCTTTCATCCTTCCTGCCCTCCCCTCTTTCTAACCCACCCCCTTCACTTCTCTGTTTCTTACACTCTCCTCGCTTTCCTTCCACCTTCATATTCCTCCTCTCATTTATATCCCTTCAAGTCTACCTCTCTGTTCCATCTCTCTTTCTCCCTTACTTCTCCCTTCTCCCTTTAAGCCTGCTGTGTATAAACCCTAGGGTCTCTGTTAACAATATGCTCAGCCTATTTCAGAAAGGATAACGCTGGGTTTCGGTGTGTCTGTCCGTCTGTCTGTCTGTTTGTCTGTCTGTCTGTCTGCCTTTGTCTTTGTATTCTTTGTGAAGTATATGTGTGAAGTGTGTGTGTGTGGGGGGAGTGGATGGGTGAGTTTGTGTGCTTGTGTTTGTTGTTTTACCTATCTCTTGTTTCTTATTTTATTGAGTGGAAATTTCTTTGGCTATGATGGTTGTGTTTTGAGGGATTTCTTTGATCTAAAGTTTTTTTTTTTTTTCTTTCTTGTTCTGTTTATCTGTCTTCCTGTCCGCCTGCCTGTCTGTTTCTCTCTCTCTCTCTCTCTCTCTCTCTCTCTCTCTCTCTCTCTCTCTCTCTCTCTCTCTCTCTCTCTCTCTCTCTCTCTCTCTCTCTCTCTCTCTCTCTCTCTCTCTCTCTCTCTCTCTCTCTCTCTCTCACATTCATGCAAATGTAGCGAATGGAATACACTTTTCTCTTTCACAAACAAACACACACACACACACACACACACACACACACACACACACACACACACACACCTCGGAGGAGATAGAGAGTCTAATACAAGAAGCAATGTTATCGTACCGCAGAAAACACGGTGTCGGATATTAAATGCCCAACATTCTTCCCTGCCTGTGTAAGGGACAAGCCTTCCCCGTGCTGGCCTACGGCTGTAATTCACTAGAGAGAGAGAGAGAGAGAGAGAGAGAGAGAGAGAGAGAGAGAGAGAGAGAGAGAGAGAGAGAGAGAGAGAGAGAGAGAGAGAGAGAGAGAGAGAGAGAGAGAGAAAATCAAAGACTGCCCAAATTTAATCGCGGATCACACAGCATGATACATATTAAAATTCTCTCTAACAAAGTGATCATAAAATTCAATCCTCTCCTTCACCTCCTAGTCCTGTTCTTCCATTCTCCTCCCGTCATCTCCCCCCTTCATTCTCCCTCCCGTCATCGCTCCTTCCCGTTACTACAAAAGAAAAATTGAAGTGAAAGACGAGAGTTTCCTTGTTACAACTACTTTAAATTGCGGAAAGTGAATCTCGAGAGTTATCTAAGTTTCATTGGCGGTGGTGGTGGTGGTTTCGGTGGAGGTGGTGCTGGTGGTGGTGGTGGCACTGACTGTTCTGATTAAAAAAAAAAAAAAAAACTTCAAAACACACATCGCACTTTCCGATATCACAAAACACAGCTCTCATCATTAACCTATATATTCACAAATACGAACACTGCCCAATATTCCCTCCCGCCATTAACATATTCCAGGTAACATTTTTGAGGCTCACAAATTTGCTCGACTGAGTGAAAAATTACTTAAACAACCATGTCATCTCGCCCTTTGACTCGGTGCTCGTGGGAAGTGGAGTGGTTAGGAGCAGTGGTGTTAGTGGTGGGGAGAAGGCAAGTGGTAGGTTATTGGTGTCTCATCTTCTGACTTTAAGTGATATGATAAAGAAAAACAATATTACTAGCGTATGGAAGTGTGAATATGAGAGAGAGAGAGAGAGAGAGAGAGAGAGAGAGAGAGAGAAATTTTGAATAAATGACATACGACAGTCATGATGTTTCGCATTAAAACACCGCCTCTTTCAATTTTTATTAAGTTTCAGATTATCTCATTCCTTATGTGTGTCATATTTTAACGAAAGAGACAGGAAAAAAAGGATTACACTGCTATATAACTTGGAAACATCAAATTTCTTCATAGAACAGCTATGTCTGATGAGTTGAGTACACTATTTCATTTTGGTAAGTAAAATATGACGGTACTTCCTCTTCATCGGTTTTTTTTTCATTATTAAATTATTTTCTAAGTCTCTATATGAATACTTATAATCTCTCTCTCTCTCTCTCTCTCTCTCTCTCTCTCTCTCTCTCTCGCCGTCTCTGCCGTCTCTGGTTGTCTTTCATTCTTTCTGTTTGTCTTTCTCTCTCTCTCTCTCTCTCTCTCTCTCTCTCTCTCTCTCTCTCTCTCTCTCTCTCTCTCTCTCTCTCCCGCGGTACTCAAATCGGATTGATGTTCCCGCCAGGATCACTGACCCAAAGCGAAAATGTCTCCAGGTTTTTTCTCCCAATTTTTAACGACGAGGTTAGAGGGTTTCCACTCTTGCCTCGACCGGTTGAAGGGTCGCTCTGGCCAGACATCAAAGAGGCAATGATGGTCACCGGAGTGGGGATTATTACGTCCCTGTGGCTTTGTGACGTGTGTGGAAGAGGAAAGGGAAGAGAATGACGGAGATGGGGCCACGGGAACATAAAAGACGCAGTGAACAGGAAAATAAGGAACAATAACAATCCTTAACAAGTCATCATAACTTGTCACAAATGTCACGTGGGTTAGTACATGTGTGTGTGTGTGTGTGTGTGTGTGTGTGTGTGTGTGTGTGTGTGTGTGTGTGTGTGTGTGTGTGTGTGTGTGTGTGTGTGATGGGTTTATGGAAATGATCAACTTATTTTCCAATCTTCTGTTTTGGAGAATTTAAGAGCGTACTTGATTTCTGTTTTCACTAAATGATCGATTTAGTTGTCTTTGTTTTTTAAGTTTATTATAAAAGTAATAGGTCGAATGTAACGTTTTCATCTGCTGTCAAATATTTTTTTCCTTTCCTTGCCTTAAACATTTCATTCCTCACTTCATATTATTTCTTTTACTTGTTTTGAAACTTGTTTTATATATATATATATATATATATATATATATATATATATATATATATATATATATATATATATATATATATATATATATATATACACACACACACACACACACACACACACACACACACACTAGTTCTTAATGCACCTTCGTGCAGAGTATTGTATCAATTTAGTTATGAATTTCAGGAAATGCACTCCAAATATTTTACGAAATCATTAAATATAAGCGGGTATATTTACTTTAATACTAGTGTTTCATTACTGAAATTGTATACAGTGTTACGTTCACCGTTCACCTTTGTGCCTTGTCTTTACCATCAGTCACGGACACTTTACCTTGATACATGTACGAGTCATAAAGTTCTAGAGGAGAGTTGACAGGGTTAGCTAGGGCCACTGGTTTCTTGTTCTCAAATGTGTTAGGTTTAGGGGCCACAAAAGAAAGTTGACGTTGAGAGGCCTTGCAATTTGGGTGTCTGCAATTTTGGATCGTGTGTCCTGGTTTTTTACAGTATGTACACCAGGAGGAATTATATGCATTTGGCGAGAATCCGGTCGGCTTACCACCCGCGACCCCAAAACCTTCCCCAAAGGAGGACCTAACATTAGATAGTGAACCACGACCTCTACTACCTAGGGATCGCATCAACAAAGCAAACGCATCAGCCACTTTAGCGGCAGACATAAGATCACTCTCTCCCGTTCTTCCACATGCCTCAGAATATTAAAGGTAACTTGTTCTTCCATTCTTCCAGGACCATTAAATTGAGCAACTACGAAAAGGTGGTAATGTTAAGGGCGGCTAACCATTTCTTAAATTGTCTTAGTTTCTCACTAGCAAATTCAACATAGGTGTGAGACTCTGGTTTCACATACTTTCGAAACTGTTGTCTGTATCCATCAGAAGTGATAGAGTAGGCGTCTAGAATGTTACCTTTGATCTCTTCATATTCTACCTCATCACTAAGGCCGTTGTATACCCTATAAGCTTTTCCTACTAGCTTAGGGACAAGGAGAGACACCCACTGATCCTTGGGCCATTTATTCCTATTAGCAATGCTCTCAAAAGCGCGAAATGACCCGTCAACATCAGATTCATCAAAAAGGGGAACTAGCGGAGCAGCTGTAGCAGGATTAAAGCTTGCTAACTTTTTCTTTATATCTATTTCTTCCCATCTAAACTTAGCGTCATTTCGTAGGGCTAACTCCTGAATTTCTAACTCTTTCTCCTGCCTTCTAAGTTGTAACTGAAATTCTCTCTCTTTATCTTCTTTTTTCTGCCTGTAGTTGCATTTCTTTCGCTTCTTTTTCTGCCTGTAGTTGCATTTGTTTTCATGCATCCGGTATTCTAGTTTAAGCTTCTCAATTTCCCATTGACTTATCCTACTCTTATCCTGTTCTTCCTGGGGACTGTGTATTATAGTCCTCGTAGAGGCTGACATGGGAGTTAACTCTTCTATGGCATTTCCTAGCAACTGACCTTCTTGCACTAGATGTTCAACAACTACATTCTTAATGACCTCTTTAGTCATCTGAGACGTGATGGGAACATCAAAATGTTTAGCGATGGTCTTCCATTGGTCCTTCTTTATATTAGCACCTTTAAGTTGTTCCAGAGAAGGGTCGGCACAAAAATCTTCAACGTTAAACTGAGCGGAAGCCATATTAAATAGATGTTAAACAACAACAAAAAAATGATAAGCGAATTACTTAAGTGAGGAACTTGGCAGAGTGATAATAAAGGCAACCTTGAAATTACCTAGATTATACTTAAGTAAACACTTATGAGTACAATCACTAATGAGGGGTAAACTAGAGAGTTACGGCATTAAGAGGGATCCGGATTACTCTAGTTACGAGACTTGAGAGTGAGGAGCGAATTGTACTGAGACTTGTTATTGATAAGGAGGCGGATTAGTCTGAGAGACTAGTTAAAATGGCCGATTCTAACTAGCGAGAAAAATGATCCGCGAAGTGAGGGATTGAGGGTTCGCATGAACATATGATGATCCCAACACTTGGATAACACTTATTACACACCTGCCTATGTGCAAAAATAGAGATAAGTGCTATCGGTGAACACGCCTTTCTACCTGGTTTCCTGCTCTACCACTGCTATGCGATACCAATGAAAGTCACGAAGCACGTTTAACCCAAAAGGAGCCACTTGATCGCACAAAGGTAAATTTAAACCACACGCAGAGTAAGTCACAGAAAAAAAACACATCAAAGTCACAACACCACAGAAACACAAGCAATCACAGAAAAAAGTCACTGGAAAAATGGAACACTGAACATGGGTTATAATGGTCCTGTCACGGTCGCCAATTGTTACGTTCACCGGTTAAACTGGTAAGATTGGCATCGGGGAGCCGGTGAACAATAACAATAAAAAAAAACACTGCAGGTTCAACTGGTGAGGAAATGCAAAGGGGCACTTTAAAAAGCTATTTTAATAACCCATAATGAAATTGACACATAGATATAACATGAAACATGAAACACAGATATATAACATGAAACACAGGAAAATGACATACACATATACATATAACACAGTAATAAATACAACAATAAAGAACCCAACTTAATACCTAACAATAATCCTAATCCTATATGGAGGCAATGTGGAAAACACGGACGAGGGAAGTGATACTTATGCGGTGTCGCAGTGGTGAAGTGCTGGGTGATGGTTGATCCCACGGTAGACCCAAGAGGCGTTGTGTTCACTGGTTGAGGCTTGGACCTCAACTTGCTTTCCAGAAAGCCAAGAGCTGGCTCAACACTTCTGGTTGAGTCGAATGGGGCCGCGTGAATCCAACTTCGGGACAGTAGCGGGGCTTCATGAAACGGTGACGTGGAGGGTTCATGAGACGGTAGCGTGGAAGGTTCACGAGACGGTGACGTGGAAGGGGAGGCGGAGAGGTGGCGAACGAGGTAACAAGCGGTGGAGGTGATGGTAGTGGAGTATGTTACGGGCGGGCCGTAACAACAGTGTATCACGGTTGTAGATGAGCCATTCAACAGTCAATAAATACGAACTCCTTGACACACAACAGAGGCACTCGCTGCCACGAATATATTACACCATACGGATAGCTGCAGAACATAAACTAATGAATGCCTAACTTTGAATGCGTAGTTGTACATTATTTCATATACCTTTCCTATTCATCAGTATTGCGTCTACCATGGTGCAATGATTTCATATTACTTGGTAATCTCTGTTTTCTGATAAACAATATAAATCTTAACATTCTAAGTTCAGAGATGCGTTTCTGATAAATATATATGACAAATACAATTGAAAACCACACCTCGTCTACTGTCGGAAACCTTTGCAACATTAACAACAATACTGCGCTCTTGTTGCAGATGTCTGAAATAAGAAATATAGTAGCTATCATCTTCTTCAAACGTTTGAGTATTTCTTTCTTGTATAAGAGGAATTCTAGCCAAGGATGGAAATTACTCAAGAAAAATGTCCACTGAATTGTCAGCCTCCGAAATATTGTCGAATATGTTATCCAAAAGTATGAGTATTGTATAACGCCGTCTGTCAACCCATCTATAAGCTATGTATATTTGTTAAGTCCAATAAATTTCTTAACCATTAACTATGTTAGACTGGCGGAACTACCCCCGTGGGCGAATACAATGAGCGCACCACACCCACCTCATGCAAAGGTTACAGGAGAAAATCAGCAATATTGGCATCGCTCCACGATTTATTACACGCCCGTGACAAAGTACTCCTGGAAATCTTTTGAATGCCTCTGGGAGTACTTGTACCACATTTTTAAAATATTATGATGTAGTGGTGACGTGCGAGTGGCAGAGAAGACTGAACGATTTTACGTGCATATTGATAACATATTTTGTGTTAGAGTTTCAATCAATACATACATAAGCCAAGATCGGACACAGAGGAAGTTAAGGCGAGCTGCTCGTGCTTGACACTCTGTTTTGGCGCTAGATTAGGTTAAGTTAAGGCAAGTTGCCTTGTTCTTGATACCCTCTGGCTTGAAGTAGGAATGTAAGGCAATTTTGCCTGGATAATAAGAGGTCTTTGAATCGTAAAAGGGATCCAGCATTATTGACAAACAAAATACACAGGGCGGTGGCATAGTGGATAAGGTGGTGAGCGTGGGATCGGGCAGACGTCTACGCGTAGGTTCGAATCCCACCACGTAGAGCCTTAAAATACTTTGCCATTTGTCGAGTGGTTTAAAGTTACCTACATATCACCGTGATACCCAGGTTCTAGGTGGTTACACTCAAGATGAGCTTGGGCGGTGATATGGGCCCTAATATGGGTACCACTATAAATAAAATTGCCTGCGCCACTAATGGGCGGAAGCTGAACAGCGCTTCCATACACTCTTCAAGTGTGCCTACAGGCGCTATAGGCCTTACCGTAAAAAAAAAAAAAAAAAAATAACGGGTTCAAGTTTGATAAAGTTAGATTTTAGAAATACAAGGAAATTGATTCTGAATATAGCAGTAAATGAATGAAAGAAACTCATTAATCAATTCATGACAGAAAGCAATGCGGCAATAATGGAGTCATAAAAAGAAATAAATAAACTGGAGTGATTGTACCTAACAAGCTATCTCAGTAGAGCCACCACACCAGCCTCACACGTGCGCCATGGTCTGTAGGGAAAATTACGGAATTCACTCGCACCGTAGTGGTAAATTATTTTTTCAAACTTTATAATGAGTCTATTGACAAAATTGGAGTCCACCATATTGAAAACAAATTATTATGTAAAATCATTGATGGTGTAGCATAAACAAGTGAATCATAATATTAAGACCAATTTTGGCCAAGCTGATCCCAAAAATACTGACATCATGAATGTGTTTATTAGTCGTAACTCACTGGATTTAACTAGATCGCAGATATCTTGGTGAACACTTTTTAGTTAACAAAACTTCAAACATACAAATGGAACGTCAAAACACGGTTGGCTAACTAATGAATTCCACTTAATAAGATCATTGAACACTGCATGAAATTATCTGTAACTCAGTGAACACTCCAATAAGAGTAAACGTTTCAAACCACAACTGAAAAATCACTGAAATTTTAAGAAATGAACTGGGTGATATGAGAAGGACTGGGGAATAATAAGCAATGGATATCTAAATATAAATCTATCTATGGACATCTCTGTTTATCCACATTTCCACTTGGCATTACCTTGCACTGTTGACATTCCCTGTCCAATATACTATAAGGGAGATACATGGGGTAAATACATTTTTCTTTTTTGTGGCTTTTGAAAAAAGGCAAGGCGTGCTGTGGCCTGGTTTCAAACAGTGATGGACAAGAGTGGCACGGAGTAAATGAAAAAAAGATGAAGATGACTGCCTCCAGTGGCGATGGCAAGGAAGATATACATTTTTTTTTTGTCTTACATGAGACAGAAAGGAAAAAAATATAAGATAAAAATTTGTGGATGTAGTTCTGGCTGGCATAAAATTGGAATAAAAAGTTTGAAAGAATATACAGCTCAAAGTGAAATCTTCACGAAGATTGTTTAAGGAAAATTGCACTGAATATTCAATGTAACTGTACTCATATATACGCGCGCTTCCACTTCAAGTTACATCAACAGCCTCAAATCACATTTTGTAAGTATGTTAAAAATATCCTCACTCCTTAATAAAATACGTAATATTTACGTTGGCCCTGACACTCAGATGTATACAGAAAACCGAAATGATTCTTTGGGACGACCGGACAAGACCATGTCATGTCAATGTGGATGACAGTTTAGACCAGATGATCGCAAGAATACTTTCGGCTGCAGCATAACTAGACGCAAACCACTTGGAGGTTCTGATTTCTTGCTCCACAGTACCACAGCAACTTCCAGAAATTCTTAATTTTTTTTTGTATTTCTTTTTCTTTATTGTTGAAGCTACTCAAGAGAGCACTGGTTTTACCGTTGAATTCCTGCATATCATTGTAAAGGGGTTAAAAGTTCCCTAAGTGGAATAAGGGATGTAACAAAAGTGACAAACCAAATCTTCAGAGGAGAAAAAAGAATCTCCACACTTGATCCACTAGATTTTAAAGAGATCGAAAGAAATTAGTTTTCAAATAGAATGACAGAGGATTGGGATAGATTCAGTGATCCATTTGGTGGTAGTGGGTCAGTAGAAGGTTTAAAAAAAGATTACACATAATTATGGATGAGAATGAAAAGTGGAAACAGTTAGGAATGCTTTTATACATGAATTGCCACGTGAAAATCCAATGGTTTCTTGCAGCTCTCTTTATTTCCTTGTATCTTTAACTAATCGCAATCAATCTTTCAAGCACAAAACACAATTTGCTCTGCCCCAAACGTCGAGAGAGAGAGAGAGAGAGAGAGAGAGAGAGAGAGAGAGAGAGAGAGAGAGAGAGAGAGAGAGAGAGAGAGAGAGAGAGAGAGAGAGAGAGAGAGAGAGTACAAAGACCACTCACACCTCAACCTTGCCTTTGGATGGGCACAAAGTCACATTCCAAATTGCTTCACTTTCCAAAACCTTTTCCTCGATATTCGCGGTCCTTTATATGGTGAATGTTGCAGGAGGTGGAAACCAAGCCGCAAGAAGTAGGTAGCGCTATGTATGAGGAGGGAGAGCCAAGCCGTCAGCAGAGATTTCCTGACGTGCCCCAATCCTAACAATCCTCCCAAATTTTGCAAGTCATTTCATAATCTATAGAGATGAGGAGGAGGAGGAGGAGGAGGAGGAGGAGGAGGAGGAGGAGGAGGAGGAGGAGGAGGAGGAGGAGGAGGAGGAGGAGGAGGAGGAGGAGGAGGAAAACTAACAGGTAACAAAAGGAAGGAAGCAAAGTAGGATTTGAACTTGAATAACAAGAGAGGAAGAGGAGAAAGGAGAGATCTCTGACGTAAAGTTCTTGTAATTCTTCGCTGTTTAGGAATGGGTAAGATGAGGAAACGATAGCTGATCTAAGTCTGCCTGCCTGCTTCTCTCTCTCTCTCTCTCTCTCTCTCTCTCTCTCTCTCTCTCTCTCTCTCTCTCTCTCTCTCTCGGGGGAACATTTTGTACCTAGGAGACAGAGTCGATGCTTGTAATACTGTTTCATGCGCTGCCTGGAGACTTCTACCTGAATATTGCAGGCCACAATAGCAAATGGAAAGGTGACTCTCGGGAGGGTTTTGAATATAATGCACAAGGAGAGAAGGAAGGAATAGATAACAAGGAAGGTCAGGTGTTTGCTTAACTTTGCGTCTCTCCTGTGCATCTGTTTCTTAGCCTTTCTACCTCATCCTTCTCCTTTCACCTCTTTTCTTCCTCCTACATTTTTATCTCCTTCCTCTTGAATAAAAGACCAACTGGTGAAAGAAAAAAAATTCATCTCAGCAATATCTTCAGGGTATAGGTCAGACACCAAGGAAAAGAGATACGCACTTTCAAAAGGATTTTATCTTTTACATATGTCACAACATTATTTTGATCTTGCTACCGGCACCTCTCCCCTTCTCCAGCGGACCCCACTGCACAACATATTTTTTTCTTTCTTTCGCCCTTATTCCAGCCACTTCGCTATGGCAAAAGTAAACCATTTTTTCGCAAGCAGTCATTCCTTCTTTTGTGAATTTTAGAACTCACTACCTTTCTGTATTTTCAGCTTCCTGTGACTTGAACTCTTTCAAGTAAGAGGTTTCAAGACACTTAACCTCTACTTTCCATTAGCCTCCCTGATTGTATAGTAACCGGCACCTCAAAGGG
>NC_059301.1:29683911-29693911 GCF_017591435.1 Portunus trituberculatus
TAAAAAAAATACGGAAAAAATGTGTAGAGATTAATGACTGACCATGAAAACAATAATAAGTCAATTACAACAGCTCTCTTGATAAAATAGTTTTGTGAAAGAAATGGCAAAACACATGTTGAGACATATCCATATCCCATCTTCACAAAAGTTATAGAAATGTGAGAATTATGGAATCAGATAAAGCGTTCTTTAATTAATTTAAGAAGCGTATAAAACAAGTGATGATAAACAATATTGGTACACTGATCTCTTACGTGAAACACATAAAAATAATGATAATAAACAATATCTACCTACCACTGAGTATATCTATCCCTGTATCTCCCTTCTTACCAATTATGATCTTAGTGATGCTCGTGTCCGAACATTCCTTTGTTTGGAAATTCTGATGCGCTATAAGGCATTTGAGTTGCAAATGAGTAGTACAGCTCCACGTCTCGGCGGTCTCACCTGGCCTTGGTGAGCCTCAGTATTATGATTCGGATTTCTGAACCGCGTTTCATCCACACCGACCTCGACTTTCATTGTTTTCTATTCTTTTTCTCGGTGCTTACAGAGAATGTCCTTCAGGCACGGAACACAAAGCTAGGGCTAGAAAAGACGAAAAAAAAAAAATGGTGCACTGAGACTCCAGTTCTTGAACAAATAGAAATGAGTGATCATCCAACAACTTGAGAATTATTGCTTGAAACGTCCCTTTTGAAAAATAAAAGGCTTAGGAAGGGAATATATGTAGATAAGTAAGTAGAGATTTTCAGAGTCCATTTATGAGATCTGAAGTTCCACTTTCAACTTTACATATACATTTGTGATCAGAAACTGGCTAATCTGTTTCATTTACTTCCACTGGTTTTGAGCCATCAAATCTGCTGACAATATCTTTAAAAATACGTGACAGCTGCTAAATCACCATCGAATTAGAGATGACGAGTGAGAAGGAGAAATAAGATTTAAAAATGTCTAAGCAACAGATTCAAAAGATCAAAAGACTTCTGATTAAAGTAAAACTCTGAACACAGTATTTGAAAGTGTGAGTAATGTAGTACTTACAATGCGACCATGAATCCTTCTTTGTTTAGTATCATACTTTCAGTGAAGTAATAAAGAGGAAGTGACATGAAACTTTTGATATACAGGAATAGACAAGGTATTTGAGACTCATTCTACTATAAAAATGTGTACTCTTTCCACCTCAACTATCTGGAAATGAGTGGCTATAAGGTAAACTACGTTAACAAGATTTCTCAGACCCATACTTCAGTAAAGATGTACACCAGTGGTTTTTAACCTGGGGCACGCCCCATCAGTGGGGCTTCAGTACTTTCAAGGGTGGGCGAGCCCTTGTGAGAAAGCAGGAATTTCTCTAATTACATTTGTCATTCTTTTAACCGGAAAATGGTCAAGTAACGAGAAGTTTCTGAAAAGATGGAAAAAGTATCGCTTTTTTCTTTAAAATCAGGGAGGGAATTGTATTCATAGGTACAAGAGGGATGTGGAGGGAAGGACAAATTTCTAGAGGGAGGTGGTAGCAAAAAGGTTAGAAAACGTACCATCATCATATCTTGAGAATGAGAGGCAAGAATATTCAATAAGGTTAACAGAGACACACGACTATCATAACAATGTAAAAATGTATACGTATTCTTGCCCTCACTGTTACCTGGGGATGAGTGGCAGCCAGACACTGTAACCTTTAGTCACAGCAGAGGCGTAACAATAGAGAAAGACAAATAAACTTTTGGGTATATGCCAAGTCTTTTTATGTTTTTTTGTCTTCTTTTTCATTGGCTGACGACGGTTGTGTTGTGGAGGAGTCTTTCAAGTCATACTATATATATATATATATATATATATATATATATATATATATATATATATATATATATATATATATATGACTTGAAAGACAGGACGTCTATAGAGCACGCAGTAAAGGAGAGACAAGACCCACAAAAAGGACGGTTATCTTCATTATATCCACTTCACACAACGTTTCGGGAAAGTACATATCCCATCTTCTGGTGTATGAAAAAACCAACACTGTAAAAACACACATAAAACTTTAAAACATGACCAGACGCAGTGGTCCTGCTACTAGTTCCTCCAACAGGTAAGTGGGGAGGAAAACTGGCTTACCAATATTTATAAGCTCCTACTCACTAACTGGCAAATTCTGATTGGTTGACTAAGAATTTACTATCCAATACAATATATAACACTATTCTAATATGTAATAGCTAATGCAAAAGAGAGGAACATTTAAAAGTATGATGTACAACAGTTAGTCTATTACAGAAATACTTTAGCCTAAAAGAATACTCAATGCTGATTGGTTGAAACAAAGTACACGTATATGAAACTCGAACCCTAACTATGCTAAACGACATTAGTTCTATAATGCTCGTGTCACTCAGCCTAGTTTCTCAAATATAAGAGAACACGCAATACAATGTAATCATGCATTTACTGATCAGGACTTTAACATAAGGTATAGGGCATATTGTAACTCAGACCTTAGGATAGCGGAATTTTTATTTATTGTGAAAGAGAAGCCAGAATTAAATGGTACAGAACTAGCTACCAAATTATTAATTTTTATTTAATAATTTCAAACTAGGTGAGATAGTGTCGTTTAACATAGTTAGGGTTCGAGTTTCATATACGTGTACTTTGTTTCAACCAATCAGCATTGAGTATTCTTTAGGCTAAAATGTCATAAATCCTTCTCACTGGTTTGGGTGCCTGGACATTCCAGTATACGCGGGAATGAACAGGCTGACATGCTAGCTCGGTCTGCTGCAGAGCTCGAGGGAGCGTGGAACCTCCGTCGGGATCTGCAGTCATGTCTCTCAGTTGTTAAATCATCAGCAAAACTCCTGTGGCAGAGTCACTGAGACAACCTCCACCTCCACACCACCAAACCCATCCTGGGCGAGTGGGCCTCCTCCAATCGCTCCACAAGGCGGGAGGAAGTGGTCCTCGCACGCCTCAGGATGGGCTGCACCCTCCCCACCCACATGCTCCCCTACATAGCCAACACCTTTCCACCACAGTGTTCCATATGTAATATCACCCTATCTGTCGAGCACATCCTGCTTCACTGTGTGCGTTATCGGGAGGAAAGGCGGCCCTTGGCGGCGTATTGCCGGGGTCGCGGCCTCCCGCTAACTCAAACCACCCTTCTGGGTGACGAACATCCGGATGTGGTCGATAGACTGATGATTTATCTGACTGAGACCAATTTAATCAGAGAGTTGTGATTTATGTGTATATATTATGTTATTTATTCTCCACTCTGTAAATATTTGAAAATATATATGTATGTAAATAAAAGTATGAAAGTGTGTATGATTCCAATTTTGCGTGATCTAATGTAAATGTTTTCCCTTCATGTATATATGCAATACGTAGTGATACTACGTAGCCACCCTGTGTGATTGTGAGTTATCCCTCCCTTCCCCATGCCCTGACAAAGGACAATAGTTTTGAGATAGGTATAGGATCCCTGTGTGAATGAAGCGTGCATGAGAATGTGTGTGGATATTTTATGTTAACATTAAAACAAAAAAAAAAAAAAAAAAAAAAAAAAGTTAAATTAAAATTACTATATAAATAAATAAATAAACCAATATAAAACTGTATATATGTAAATAAAATAAAAGGCCTAATTTTAAAGAAATATAAAAAAAAATCAATCAATAAATAAATGGCCTAATACCCAAGACAGGGTGATGGCAAAAAAAAAAAAAAAAAAAAAATATCCCTCCCCACTTACCTGTTGGAGGAACTAGTCGCAGGACCACTGCGTCTGGTCATGTTTTAAAGTTTTTTGTGTGTTTTTTATAGTGTTGGTTTTTTATACACCTGAAAATGAGATATGTACTTTCCCGAAACGTTGTGTGAAGTGGATATAATGAAGATAACCGTCTTTTGTGCGTCTCCTCTCTCCTTCATATATATATATATATATATATATATATATATATATATATATATATATATATATATATATATATATATATATATATATATATATATATATATTTATTTATTTATTTATTTTTTATATATATATATATATATATATATATATATATATATATATATATATATATATATATATATATATTTATATAAACAAGTAGATCTGATCTTCAGCAAATAGGTCTGTTCACTTCCGTCTCTTATACATATTTCACCTTATCTCCTCCATTTTTTTTCTTCTAATACTCATACTTCTTGCTTTCATTAGTTTTTTGTTGTCATTTTTCTCCTTCATTCTCTTCCTTCCCCGCCTTTTCCTCTTCCTTGCCCTCTTCATCCTTCATCTGGTTCTCTTCACCTCTCCCTTGTCTTACATTATAATAAAAAACACAAGATTACTTCCTATTAATTAGCTTGATAAGGTAGCATGGTCGTCATAATCTCTATATATTATTCACGTTTTACATTTCTACCCTCCAGCCTTAGAAACACCGATAATCCCAATAAATGCGTATTTTTTAAACTTCCAGCAAAAACTGACAGAATAGTCAAGTTTTGTTATGTTTCAGAGTGTATTGAGAGAGAGAGAGAGAGAGAGAGAGAGAGAGAGAGAGAGAGAGAGAGAGAGAGAATTTCCAGTCTGCCAGGTAGACAATGTCATCAATAAATCAGTATTCTTAAAACACCCAATTTGTTCTCTCTCTCTCTCTCTCTCTCTCTCTCTCTCTCTCTCTCTCTCTCTCTCTCTCTCTCTCTCTCTCTCTCTCTCTCTCTCTCTCTCTCTCTCTCTCTCTCTCTCTCTCTCTCTCTCTCTCTCTCTCTCTCTCTCTCTCTCTCTCTCTCTCTCTCTCTCTCTCTCTCTCTCTAATCCTTTCCAATTTCTATGCTCTTTGACTCATATCCTTTTAATGTTATTCTTACCTACCCACTATCTCTTCCCATCGCCTCCCTCGCTGAAGAAAACTCTTAGCAGAAAATGGAGAAGCATGCAGTTAACTAGATCAGAAGAGCAGTTAGCATGAAAAGAGCAGTAGAAGATAACAAGAAGATGTAACAGTGAGGTGATGAGAAGGAGACTAAAGACAATTAGTTGAAAGGAGAGGAATTGATGAGACGAAAATCTTTTGACTTCACGCTGTTTAAACTAGTGGTATGAGTGGAATCCACCAAAACAATGGAAGCATGCTCTATACATGGACAGATAAAACCCTTGTACGGATTTATCAGCTTAGGGTATGAGATAAACTATACTTAGCAGTGTTCATAAGTTTCATTTCTCTCTCTCTCTCTCTCTCTCTCTCTCTCTCTCTCTCTCTCTCTCTCTCTCTCTCTCTCTGACAAGGCCAATCTTACCTTGACGGTGAGGCATCTGATTTCCCGCTTCTTCCCCCTCTTACTCCCCATCCTCATCTTACTTCTCTTCCTCCTCATGTTCCTCTCCCTCCTTCTCCTTGACCTCATTCCGTTCCTTCTCCTTGTTTTCAACTTTGACATAAATCTTTCATCTCCTTGTCTCTATTGAATCGTGTTTTCTTTTAATCATTGTTTATCTTTCTCTTTGTTTTCTTTTTTTGCGTCTCCTCTAATCATTATCTTCCGTTAATCACTTTTCTTTCTTTGTACTTCTACTCTTTATCATAATAATTCCTCTTCATTCTTTAAATTCTTTCTCGTCTTCACACATTCTTGACTATTTCCCTCGCTGCTCCATCATTTTCCTCCTCCTTTTCTCTCCTCTTCCTTTCCCAACCCTAATATATTGTGGATATATTTCTTCTTTTCTTATATATTTATTGATACCCTTTCTTTCTGTACTTCCATTTTCCTTTTACTCTAATCGCATTCTTGCATCCCTTTCGTGTTTCAGTGAACTAATTGTTTATTTCTCTTCTTTGTCTATTCTATCTTTCTCATCCCATTTCTGCCCTGTTTGTTTTTATTCTTTCGATTCACCGTTACATAATCAACATTCTCATTATTTTCCTCCTCCTCCTCCTCCTCTTCAATGTCATCTACTCTCCTCTTCTTCCTCATCTGTCAGGCATTCTTTTTTTAATTTCATCACCTCCGTAATACAAAACGAGAGAGAGAGAGAGAGAGAGAGAGAGAGAGAGAGAGAGAGAGAGAGAGAGAGAGAGAGAGAATGTTGTACCGTGATGTTGCTGGTTATGATGTTGTGGTAATGTTGTTGAAAAGAGAAGGGAGAGGGGATGAATATACGCAACTGCACATAATTATTCCTGCGTGTGTGTGTGTGAGAGAGAGAGAGAGAGAGTTTACGTTGCATACACACACACACACACACACACACACACACACACACACACACACACACACACAAAACTGGAAAATACGGACTCTTTATTCTCTGCAGCTTGACCTAAAATATGTTAATAACTGACGTGCAAATTAGATTCCCGAATACACGGAAAGTTTTGTATTCTGCAATTTTTGTATCAGTTCCTTGATAGTGTGTTTTGTTTTTTCTGTGTGTGTGTGTGTGTGTGTGTGTGTGTGTGTGTGTGTGTGTGTGTGTGTGTGTGTGTGTGTGTGTGTGTGTGTGTGTGTGTGTGTGTGTGTGTGTGTGTGTGTGTGTACGTTTTCCAGCTGTAATATTTTTTTTGTATATTTTTTCCGAGAGTGACGATGATAAATTTCTTTGTGTTTGTCTATATTCATCATTGTTTTCTTTTTTATTATTGTGATTTTCTTGTTCTTTTCCTTACCTTTTCCTTGTTCTATTCAGTTTCTTCATCCTTTTCATTGTCGTCATCTTCCTCAATCTAATCCTCTTTCTCCTCCTCCTTCACTTCCCCCTGCATCTTTTTCTCTACCTTCACTACCCATTCCTCCTCCTACTCTAATTCTCCTTAATACTCAAGATGCGAAAGTAATACAGAAACAAATTAATTTATACTTCAACGAAATAAAAACTTCAAAAATATTAGAGAAAGATTTCCTTGTTCAAGAGAGAGAGAGAGAGAGAGAGAGAGAGAGAGAGAGAGAGAGAGAGAGAGAGATGATAATGAAACTATACCTTGCTTATGTACAGCCCTGACGGAGGCGAGGGAGGAGGAGGGCACCGCATCCTCAGCCACCACCACGCAGTACCTCGCCTGAGTGAACGCCAGAGGCCCCAGAGGTGTCCCCGGGCAGGAGGCGCGTTGCTGTGGAAGGAAAAAGAAGCTGTGAGCGTTTGGAGTGCTAGTTAGAAAGTTATTGTCATTTTTTATAGTTTGTTGGTGGTCGTGGTGGCGATGGTGGTGGTGGTGGTGGTGGAAGTAGTAGTAGTAGTAGTAGTAGTAGTAGTAGTAGTAGTAGTGGTTGTTGCTGTTGTTGTTGTTGTTGTTGTTGTTGTTGTTGTAGTAGTAGTAGTAGTAGTAGTAGTAGTAGTAGTAGTAGTAGTAGTAGTAGTAGTAGATTAAAGACAAGGAGGATGAGTACTAATGTCTATTGTTTTTCATCATTATTGTTGCTATTATCTTTGTTGTTGCTACTGTTACCGTTTATTGCTGTTGTATTAGTAAATTAAATGGCATCGGATAACAACAATATTTCAAACCATAGTAAAAAAAAAAAAAAAAAAAAAAAAAAAAAAAAAAAACCCACAACAATAAAGAGAATCCATACAAAAAATGAAGTAAACCAGCCAGCAAGTCATAACACAGGAAACCACTGAAAAAAAAGTATCCAAATAAAATAAATGCATAAACAAACAAGTGATTGAACCAATTTACATCACTCACTCAATTCCTTATACAACATCAATGATACCACGACCAAAACAACAACAAAAACAACAACAAAAACAACACACGTAACACTCCCACCACCACCACCACCACCAGCACCACCACCATCACCTGCAACAAAAACAAACTATAACAAAATAAACGCAACGTAAACAAAAACAATAAAATTAGCTCGCAATTCCTCTCCCTCTTTCCCATTCCCTCTAGCCATACCTCTCTGTCCCTTCCCATTCCTGCCCATCCCTTCCCTTCCCTTCCCTTCCCTTCCCTTCCTCTCCTCTCCTCTCCTCTTCTCTCTTCTGTTCTCCCCTCTTCCTACATTCCCTTTATCCGTTCCCTCAGTCGTTCCCTCGTTCCGGTGGTCGCATCGCCTCGCTTAAAGTCTTCCAAGGGTTGCTGGATTCTCCCAAAACCACGAAGTTCCCCTTGGAGTGAATTAAACAAGGCAAGGAGGAGGAGGAGGAGGAGGAGGAGGAAAAGGAGGAGAGAAGAGTAGAATCTAGACGGTTGAAGGGAAAAAAAAATGTAATATTGTGGCTTAACTCTGAGAGAGAGAGAGAGAGAGAGAGAGAGAGAGAGAGAGAGAGAGAGAGAGAGAGAGAGAGAGAGAGAGAGAGAGAGAGAGAGAGACGCAACGATGTTTGGGGTTGTGGTTTGTGTCTGTTGTGTCAAGGTCAGAGAGAGAGAGAGAGAGAGAGAGAGAGAGAGAGAGAGAGAGAGAGAGAGAGAGAGAGAGAGAGAGAGAGAGAGAGAGAGAGAGAGAATAGGATAGAATAAACACAACAAGATCTGTAGGATCTGTACTTTCAAAAGAATTTTCTCTCTCTCTCTCTCTCTCTCTCTCTCTCTCTCTCTCTCTCTCTCTCTCTCTCTATATATATATATATATATATATATATATATATATATATATATATATATATATATATATATATATATATAGATAGATAGATAGATAGATAGATAGATAGATAGATAGATAGATAGATAGATAGATAGATAGATAGATAGATAGATAGATAGATAGATAGATAGATAGATAGATAGATAGATAGATAGATAGATATATGCTTGTAGGGAAATTAAACTAACATCCCACAACTGAATCTGTAATACACACACACACACACACACACACACACACACACACACACACACACACACACACACAGAGAGAGAGAGAGAGAGAGAGAGAGAGAGAGAGAGAGAGAGAGAGAGAGAGAGAGAGAGAGAGAGAGAGAGAGAGAGAGAGAGAGAGAGAGAGAGAGAGAGAGATTACAGACTAAGAACTTTTGCACCAAAGCAAGATTTCACTTCGCTAAGCACTTTGGAGAACACAGAGGATTTTGTCACACAGTTGAATTGTGTTTCTGGAGACCACTTCATCCACTACTTTCACTCCACTCCACTACAGACAGCACGCGTGGGTTCTGTCGCAACTCACTCTGTATTTTACAAACGCCTTCCACTTATCGATGGGACTGATACAACTATGTGCCGGTAAAAGCAACAAGATACCTTACAAGATACCTTTGAAACTCGATTGGTTTACTCTTTTTTTTTTGGTTTCCTATTTCGATATTTTCCTTAAATTTCTCGGAGTACAAAATTGAGCCGACTCACTCTCTCTCTCTCTCTCTCTCTCTCTGGAGTTCAACAGTGCCTTAGCTGTATGAAAACATGAAAACACGTTGAAAAAATAAGACAGTTAAATACAATAAAGGGAAAGAAAGCAAACGGTCCTCAAACAGAACGATGGATTGCCAGAAGAGACCCACTGATCATTTAGTTAGTCCCGTGTGAATAAATAAATCGCCTTCAGCAAAGATAAGACAGACTAAAGGATTAACATGAATGATGGAAACAGGTAGCCATGTTTTATACAGTGACTGACGAGAGTAGGCTTAGTAGCTTCTTTCATATCCCCTTGTTTTATTTTTCCGATATTCTCATATTTCTATTCCAACAGATCAATATATGTTTCTGTAGCATGTCGACTGCTTCGTGTGGAATTCATAAAAGAAAACGAACTTAGTCACGTCTACAAAAGGAAATCCTTCAATATAATCTGAGCCACACAACCAATTCTCCACAAATGGTGCGGCTATCAGAGAGGAAGTACGTTTAATTCCAGAGACTTTTCTTAGTAGGAAATAAATGCCGTGCTGCTACGATTTACAGATATTGCTTGGAAGGGAAGGAGACACAAAGTACATGAGATATTCTTTATTAGAGATGGATGGATAGATAGATAGATAGAC
>NC_059301.1:29696411-29701411 GCF_017591435.1 Portunus trituberculatus
GGCATACGAGGCACATCACGCATTTACATACTAAAGAATACAACTTGTGTAAAAATTATTACGTGAGAAGTGAGAAGTGTTCTGTTTCGCAGCATTTTAAAATTTCGTTTTTGTTTCCCTCTTTCCTGTCAATGATTCAGGATTTTTTTTCTTATAATACTTGAACTTTCCCTGAGTAGGAATAATATCAAAAAGCATAAACATCAATAATCATTTTCTGTGTTTTTTCCGTATCAGTCTTAGAATCTTAAGCACTTCTCTATTTCATTGGAATTTATAATAAGGACACAGACATTGGTAGTCAGTTTTTTTTTTTTCATATTAATAGTACACGATTCTTAATGATCTATTACCTGGATCATGGAAACACTTGAAAACACAGCAAGGCAAATTTTCGACTGAGGTCATTTCAATTAAATATCTACTCTCTCTCTCTCTCTCTCTCTCTCTCTCTCTCTCTCTCTCTCTCTCTCTCTCTCTCTCTCTCTCTCTCTCTCTCACGTGTTTGTCCATTTGATGGCACGGAATCTTTCATAAATCATCACTAGAGTTATGGGATACCCTTGAAAACCTCCATTAACATTCATTAAGACCTGCTGAATAAGAGCAATAAAAAAGATAAGGTATTCAGAAAAGCGAAAAGACACACTATGATTTTAGCAGGTGAGAGTACTAATTAGAATCCTTCCTTCAGTGTGTTTCCATTTTAGCTTTAAAAAAGGGAAAAGTACTACAGTATTACGTAAAGCTTCAGTTCGTTTTTTTGTTTGTTTTCTTTTGATCTTTCTCAAAATTTCTTATGTGTGATGAGAAGGAGTAATGGATTTTGAGTTTTGAGAATACGAAGGTTTCTTTAGTGACGAGTAGCAAGACTTGAAATTTACTTCCCACATATGAAAAGATAAAATCAAATAAGCTGAAGAAAAAACAATTATATTTTAAAAAGCTACAAAATAAAAGAAATTAAAAACGAGGAAGAAAATAGATAGAAAAACAGAAAGACAAAGAACAAAAGCAAAGAAGAAATTAAAAGTGAAAAACAAAGAGAGAAAGAAAAACAAGGCAGAAAATACAATAAAATAAGAGAAATAGAAAAAGATTAAAAGTAAAGAAGAAAATACCAAAATATATCAAGGAAACCAAAGCCCTGCAACGCAATATGACGCGACACTGTACCTTCCCAATACACACACACACACACACACACACACACACACACACACACACACACACACACACACACACACACACACACACACACACACACACACACACACACACACACACACACACACACGCAAATATGCATTACACTGTCTCACGCGGAGTCTTGGTAATCAAAGGATATTGACCCTGCAAACAAGTAATCTTCACTCTCACTCCACTTCCTCCCTTCCAATTCCTCCTCGTCCTCGTCCTCCTCGTTCTCCTCCTCCTCCTCCTCCTCCTCCTCCTCCTCCTCCTCCTTCTCCTCCTCCACACAGATGTATTTTCAGCACCAGGCTTAAATATCACTACGTAAGATTGATGCATTTTCCAAAACTTCGTAGGGAATTCTTTCTGGGAGACAAGATAAGATTGGGTAATATTTTTTTCTTAGTTTTGTATGACTTTCTTTTTTCGTACACAATCAAGAGAACACACACACACACACACACACACACACACACACGAGCGCAGGTAGGCACACACAAGACAAGATAATTGAAACTGAGGTCTCAAACTGGTCACCGTTCCGTGCAAATTCTCTCTCTCTCTCTCTCTCTCTCTCTCTCTCTCTCTCTCTCTCTCTCTCTCTCTCTCTCTCTGTGTGTGTGTGTGTGTGTGTGTGTGTGTGTGTGTGTGTGTGTGTGTGTGTGTGTGTGTGTGTGTGTGTGTGTGTGTGTGTGTGTGTGTGTGTGTGTATGTGTCACATATCTGGAAATGTAAGGAAGACCAAGTGAACAGCAACAGAGATAAGAAAAAAATTAAGAAAAAAAATAATATTCGACATCAGAAGGTGCGTGATATTAAAGAATTCAAGGGTAAAATGCACGAAAATCCCTCGACATTTCATTTTAAGCGATTTTGTCATATGTCATTTTAATATAAATTGTATAAGAGTAAAAGCAGCTTCCCACTACACTTCTTCTAAATTCACCAGTACGATAGTAAAGTTCTGTTGGGTGGCCTTACACGTAAATTAACACAGAGGCACTAAACTCATGCCCATGCAAATATTACTACCCTCCAGAGGCAAAGGTCTTCTCCCGCCGGTCAATGATTCTTTTGTCTCCAGCGGTACACATGCATACTATTTTCTTTAGGTCTTGCTCAGTATGCATTTATTTTCGCAACTTCGCTAATATTTCCTTTCAGTACCAGTATAGCCTGGCCAGGAATCGGAGGAGATATCTTGTGTAATCATCAAAAAAAAAAAAAAAGAAACGAAAGACAAACGCAATGTAATTCAAAGCGACCATTACATTAGGGATTTGAAGAGGATCAAAATAAAAATAGGGAAAGAGAAGATACACGCACATAATGAATAAACAGCGACAGACATGTTGGTTCCTACGATGCTGTCTGCTACTGCCTACACTCTTTAGTCTAAAGTTACCCATATACCAGTGCGTAGAGAAGATGAAGAAGAAGAAGAAGAAGAAGAAGAAGGAGAAGGAGGAGGAGGAGGAGGAGGAGGAGGAGGAGGAGGAGAAGAAGAAGAAGAAGAAGAAGAAGAAGAAGAAGAAGAAGAAGAAGAAGAAGAAGAAGAAGAAGAAGAAGAAGAAGAAGAAGAAGAAGAAGAAGAAGAAGAAGAAGAAGAAGAAGAAGTAAATGAAAGAGCAAAACTTAGTCCACCTCCCCTCCGTCCCTAAAACACAACCCTGGACACCACTTTTCTCGCCGCGGCAAAAGACCACTTAGGACAAACAACACTGATAATAAAAGAAGAGTCGGCACCTTTGCTTTCTGTGTGGCGTCTGAAGTAAACATTTCCTAATTCACCCACTTTTATCGCTCTTACTTTCTTCCTCTGCTTTCTGCAAATTCCCTTCTTTTATATCATTCTTTTTTTTTTTGGTCTCTTTTTCTCATCTCTCAAACGCCTCCTCTTTATCAACCAACGCCTGTTCCTCCTCTCTTCCTTCTTTCTCCTCCTCCTCCTCCTCCTCCTCTCCTCCTCCTCCTCCTCCTCCTCCTCACTTTCTCTTCCTGAAAGATAAACTACACTAAGAGTTTATGTTTTATTTTTGCCAGCTTTTTCCTTTTTATAGAGGAAGAAATTTTATTTCTCCGCATTTTTGACGAACTAAAACTTCAGTCTCTGCCTCTCCTTCTCCTTCCTTCTACTAACCTCTCTCTCTCTCTCTCTCTCTCTCTCTCTCTCTCTCTCTCTCTCTCTCTCTCTCTCTCTCTTTTAGGTATTCAAAATATTTCAATATTTCAGAGAGAAAATTAACAACAAAACACATGAGAGAGAGAGAGAGAGAGAGAGAGAGAGAGAGAGAGAGAGAGAGAGAGAATTTCTTTTCCCCTATACCTCTTTTACTAATGGTAATATCCCTTTCTTGATAGCTAGACTCAAGTCCCGCACTCGCTTCCTTCCCTGCCAGCAATGTATTCCTAGGTTATTAAAGTGTTCATAAGCAGCACACGGTAACATTTCTACTTCATGAACGTAACGAATTCATACGTATCTTAGTTCATGAATGATTAGTATATGCGTTATTCAATGAGGTAATATGTGGAAGTAACATGTTTGCACGTTTTACAAATGGAGCAGCGAGTGTTACGAATACCGACTTCTCGAATCTTTCCTTTAAATTACGTCTTCCTTTCTGGTCCTTGATGTCTATCCATATTTAACTCCTTCATTCTCATAGCCTATTATTTCATTTATTTCTTATGATCCTCTCTACTTTCTTCCTCTTTTCTCTACTTTCTTTCTTGTTAGCGGATGGAAGGATACATCAGTTACCTTTCAGAAGCTTATAAAAAATATTTTGCTTTTCTCTCTCTCTCTCTCTCTCTCTCTCTCTCTCTCTCTCTCTCTCTCTCTCTCTCTCTCTCTCTCTGTCTCTCTCGACGTTGTCCCATGGCACAATTAGCAAGAAAGTAAGAAAAACGAGGGAAAAAGGAAAAAAAAACAATAAGTTAATAAAGAGTGGTAAAAGATATTAAATATGAGAGAGATAGATAAATATATATATATATATATATATATATATATATATATATATATATATATATATAGAGAGAGAGAGAGAGAGAGAGAGAGAGAGAGAGAGAGAGAGAGAGAGAGAGAGAGAGAGAGAGAGAGAGAGAGAGAGAGAGAGAGAGAGAGAGAGAGAGAGAGAGAGAATACTAGACACACACAGACAGAGATAGAGAGAGTAAAAGGATTGGATTGGAAGAGGAAAATGGAAAATGCCAAACCCAGGAGACGTGCATGAACTTAAACGACCTTAAATCACTCACTCTGACCTTCGGGAGGCGACGGGTGGTCACCGGGCGAAGTGGAACAGATAGAGATGTGACTGAAGTAGCGAGAGAGGAGGGAGGAAGAAAGGCAGAAAGGGAGGGAGGGTGACAGGGAACCAGGGAAAGAGAGGGAGAGGAGACGAGGCATTGAAGTGAAACTGAGAAAAGTGCGGGGTGAAAGGAAGAGGAAAAGCTGAAAAAAAAGAAAGGGAGAAAAATTCGAGTATGTGTAGATGAGACAGACGGGGAATAAAATGGTGAAAGGATAGAAGGTTAAATTGGAAAAGGAAACGCAACACTGGATAAAGAGAATGAAAGGAAAATAAGTGAAGTAGAGAAGAGAGTGAGGTGCATGTGAAGTTCGAGAGAAGACAAAACTAGTTGGAGGGAGAGGAGGTGGTGGAGGATGCTGGAAAGGAAAAAAAAAAAAAAGATAACAAAGGAACAAAAAAATAACAAAGATTACAAGAGAGAAACAAAAGAGAGGAAAAAAGAAGATGTAGAAATGAGAGAAACCAGAGCAGAAGCAGGAAGGAGAA
>NC_059301.1:29706411-29708911 GCF_017591435.1 Portunus trituberculatus
ACCTCTTGGAATTGCAAATTGGATATCCGCGTCTTGTTTTCACCGCTCAAGTAAAGGGAATATCATTCAGTAGGTAGCCTCACGTACCTCAACCTCCTACAGATTCATTTACATCAGCGAGAAACGGATCTACTATGAACACCAAGGCTTTCCTACAGTGATGGAAAGTGCTGCGCGTTAAAGGCTCTTTGTGATTGTCATCTGCTGCCGCAACTTCATAAGGTCAGAAAAATAACTTCATGTCACCACGCCATGTATTGCTGCTTATATTCCTTCCTTTCACTTTCATCTTATCGGAACTGCCAAATTGATACTGAATACGTAGCAGAATTGAGTGAGACACTGGGTCTTGACAGCATGGAGGTCACTTAAAGGGTGACACATGCCAGCCAGACACGCCACAGGCAATGCACGGACAAGCCATGAACACACCACGGACATGAACACAGATGTTACATTTCCTTGCATGATATAGCGTCAATAACTATGAAAGACACGTGTATTTATATTTCATTCCACAACTTTTATCTTATTTTTACCAGCAGAATAATATCGCATGTATAGTTATATATGTCTCTCTCTCTCTCTCTCTCTCTCTCTCTCTCTCTCTCTCTCTCTCTCTCTCTCTCTCTCTCAATACTCTGAAACAATGGTTTTACTATGATATATCTATGTGCCCTTTACATTACTATATGTTCTAGTCTTTCATTTTTCATTCGCACACCTCTAGACACGACATAAAAAGAATTACGTGTTTTTACATAAGTTCTCTTTATACCCACACGCTGAAATCACTACTACATTACACTACAATACCTCACATTACACGAGCTTTGAGAGAAAGGAATGAAAAAAAAAAAGCTACATTCAATACCACTAAATAATTGATCGGATGTGAGCACAAACGCTTCCTCCGCACACACACACACACACACACACACACACACACACACACACACACACACACACACACATCCCTGCAGGCACTTACAATATTGGAACCACTCACGCATAACACCTGTGGCTATTTTCATCAGTAGGTTTCGGCCTCCAACCTCCAAGCACCGCAACACTATAGGGTCTGTATTGCTAACCGTTCCGCAGTCTGGTCTCCGCTCCTTGTAACATGTTCCGGTCTAGTGGAGGTTACCGGAGTTTTCAAGGGCGTTTTCGTGGGTTCAGTGAGAATACAGGAAATTACTTCTGTGGCTCTTGAAAAATACTCATTAATCAGTATAAAAAATAATGAGAATCCAGTTAGATATTTTTTGTGGTTCTTGAAAACAGCCCTGATCAAAGAGCACTGTTTTGGAATAATGATTATCTCTCTCTCTCTCTCTCTCTCTCTCTCTCTCTCTCTCTCTAGGCTAAAAAGTGAAAAGAATCAGTCAATTATATAAGTAAATACAAATAGCAGCATGTGAAAAAAAAAAAAACTCATTTCATCAAACTTTTGTATTTGTGAAAATTATTACATGGCGCAATTCGAAACCCAGACGGATATATAAAGGACAACGAGGTGCAATATTGACACGTGTCCACTTATAACCAAAGAAGGAACCTATTTTTATCTATTCATCTATCAATTTATTATTATCATTATTATTATTTTTTTTCTTTATTTGTGTAATACAAAGGTTTTTTTCAATGTACATTTCTATGTGTGTGTGTGTGTGTGTGTGTGTGTGTGTGTGTGTGTGCTACAAAGTTTTTTTCTCAACGTATATTTATGTATGTGTGTGTGTGTGTTACAAAGGTTTCTTCAATGTACATTTCTGTGTGTGTTTTTTTTTTGTTTGTTTTACGGTAATGCCTACAGTGCCTGTAGGCACACTTGAAGAGTGCATGGGAAGCGCTGTTGAGCTTCCGCCCATTAGTGGCGCAGGCAGTTTTATTTGTAGTGGTACCCCATATTAGGGTCCATATCACCACCCAAGCTCATCTTGAGTGTAACCACCAAGAACCTGGGTATCATGGTGATATGGCAGTGTTTAAAGGCTGTATATGGTGGGATTCGAACCTACACATGGATGTCTGCCCGATCCCACGCTCACCACCTTATCCACTATGCCACCGCCTCCTGTGTGTGTGTGTGTGTGTGTGTGTGTGTGTGTGTTCACTGTTTGATCTGCTGCAGTCTCTGACGAGACAGCCAGACGTTACCCTACGGAACGAGCTCAGAGCTCATTATTTCCGATCTTGGGATAGGTCTGAGACCAGGCACACACCACACTCCGGGACAACAAGGTCACAACTCCTCGATTTACATCCCGTACCTACTCACTGCTAGGTGAACAGGGGCTACACGTGAAAGGAGACACACCCAAATATCTCCACCCGGCCGGGGAATCGAACCCCGGTCATCTGGCTTGTGAAGCCAGCGCTCTAACCACTGAGCTACCGGGCCGTGTGTGTGTGTGTGTGTGTGTGTGTGTGTGTGTGTGTGTGTGTGTGTGCGTGTGTGTATGTGTGTGTTTGTGTTTCTGTGTGCGTGTGAGCG
>NC_059301.1:29713911-29726411 GCF_017591435.1 Portunus trituberculatus
AACCGATGCCAGGCAGACCACACTGGGAGTGCCTTAGACCTACACCTGTGCCCGCCGCTCTCCGCTCCCCTCGTCTCTTTGTTATTCTAGGCTGAGTATAATTTATATATCCTGATTTTGCTTGGATTCTGATTTTCTTTGGCACTTATATAGTCACTGTGGTTAGTGACGTGTGAATATTTTTGTGTTTTGGGTGCTAACCCGGTATTATTTGGTGATTTATCTTTGCCCAACACAGGAGACGCTGTCGGCCATTTTATGGGTATAGCCAAGAGAGATTTTGGGTGTTATTGTGGTTATATAACCTAGCAATCATAATATTTGTGGTGATTTACTTATTACTGTGTGTACCAGCCAGAGGGGAGGGCAAGTGTGTGGTGTTATTATTTACTTATTGCCTCTAATAAGTGTTGTACTTATTATTACTTATTTTTGTGGTCTCATATAATACTCTTTCACCCTTGAGCAGCTTATTTATTATATTTTTTGGTGTTGATGAGTTATTTCTTTTGTGTATGTGGTATTGAGCTTCAGGTGTGTTGACGCCCCACGGGTGACTTATAATTTCAGTATTAATCAGTTAGGTTAAACTTATCTATCATATTTTGTGGTGTTATATTTTTGTGATTGCAATTATATTCTTTATTTGGATGTGATTATCATACTTTTAACTATCCACGGGCCTTAATCTTAATTTTGATTGTTGTTAAGTTAACTTTGCTAATTTTTGTGAAATAAACTATATATGTTAAGGATTTGATTTCCTTTTCTTAATCTTTCCTTATTATTATTCTTTAGTTCTCTTACACCCTTGAGTTGCCTTTGCGTTAAGAACCGTTGCATTGAAGCCTAGTCACTCTCCACTTCTTTATCTTAATTTTTATACTTAATAAGAGTGATTTAACCTAATCAGTGACAGGTGCCCACAGCTCCTTGTGGGTAGCCAGTCAAGCTAGCTCAGGGGCGTAATAACACACAAACACACACACACACACACACACACACACACACACACACACACACACACACACACACACACAAATATACACACAAATCTGGTCTACTACATATGTTTTCTGTAAGGGTTATCATTTTATCACTACTTTTTGCATCTACATTTTTTATTACATTTATCTCCTTTTTTTTACTATTTTTTTCTTCACATTTACCTATCTTCTATTTTTCTTTCTATTCTTCTTTCTTTTTTACCTTAATTCTTCTGTTTCTCCTGTATCTGATGCTGCTGCTAGTCCTCCACCAACTCTACTTATACCGCCCCCTCTTCCCACCTTCCCACTGCCTCCTCTTAGTACACAGTCTCTCCTTCCCACCTCCTCCTCCCGTCCTCTTTTCCCTCTTTCAAAGCGATTTACTGCACTAAGGATTCTCTGAAGAACATCCACGTTCTTTACAAAATTTTAGAAATTCCCTTGAATACACTTCTCCGCCTCATGAAGGAAACCGTATCTGTTTCCTATAAGGTGCTCTATCTTCTTTGCTTCGTACTTTTTCTTATTTTCGTTCACATGAAGGAATCAGATAAGGTTAACACTGTCTTCGTCTTTAGATTGTTGACTTTGTGACTCTCTTTGAAGATTATTTTTTATTTCATTTTCTGTCCCAATCCTCTTTTCTTCTTACTACTTCCTTCTTCTCTTTCTTTCTTTCTCTTTTGTATTTTTGAGTGAAGGAATCCGTTTAAAGCTGACTTTTTTCTTTTTATTGTACTGTATTTTTCCTTTTTCACTTCGAAACTATTTTCCTTCTTCTCTCTCTCTCTCTCTCTCTCTCTCTCTCTCTCTCTCTCTCTCTCTCTCTCTCTCTCTCTCTCTCTCTCTCTCTCTCTCTCTCTCTCTCTCTCTCTCTTCTATTTGTAACTTATTTTCTTAAAAGTCCTTTAAATGATATATTACACCTTCGATTTCCTTTCTTCACTTCTCTTTCTCTTTTCGTGGCATTATCAGCACTACCTCGTACCTTTACTTGAAAACGGACTGAACACTTTTCCTTATCATTTATAGAGGGCAAGTTTGAAAGAAAAAAGAAAAAAAAACTGAGTTATAGGACAGCTGAAGAAAGACATAGAATCTTAAACTTAAGTCCAGCGCTTTATTTAAGTTTTTTCTTTTATCCCAATGGAGTGACAGAAAGATTTATGTGTGGATTGGGGCAGGTAGAGTATAAGATAAACTTAGGAAAAAAGTGTGTTAACTCTCGTAACCCAAAAAAATAAGCTAGTAAAATGAAATAGAAGACACATGAACAAAAGAAAACACATACAAACCAGACAGACAGACAAAGAGACATTCGTACAGAGACACAAAACACTACCTCCAAAATTATTCGCAGACGTAACTTTAACAATGTTGCTAACAGCCCTAATTACCCCCTCTCATCTGCAATTTATGCTCTCTCTCTCTCTCTCTCTCTCTCTCTCTCTCTCTCTCTCTCTCTCTCTCTCGTTAGTAATTCATATAGAACAAAATGTTCCTAATACTGTTACTGCTATTACTTCTACTACTACTTCTACTGTTACTTCTTCTACTACTGCTATTTATACTACTGCAACAACAACAACAAAAACAACAACAATTACTACTACTACTACTACCACTCCTACTACTACTACTTCTACTACTACTACTACTACTACTACTACTACTACTACTACTACTACTACTACTACTACTACTACTATTACCACTACCACCACTGGTACTACTACTACTACTACTACTACTGCTAGTAATAGTTATTACCACTACAACAACAACAACAACAACAACTAGTTTTACTACTACTACTACTACTACTACTACTACTACTACTACTACTACTACTACTACTACTCCTACTCCTACTACTGCTACTGTCACCACTACTACATCCTATATGCCTATATCTATATGATATATATATATATATATATATATATATATATATATATATATATATATATATATATATATATATATATATATATATATATATATATATATATATATATATATATATAAATGCATAAATAAACGAGTTATCAGCATAAATTAAATAAAAAATGAAAAAGTAAATAAAACACATGAATGAATAATTTCGTAACATGTCTCATCCGGCCCTGGTGATATAATAAATCTGAAATACACAAGCTGAAACCAATTAAGTGATAAACTGCGAGTATGTTTTCAGAGGGAGAGAGGGAGGGCTCGAGTATATGTATTCATGTATGTATGTTTATTTGACTATATATAATGTGTGTATGTTCTGCATATATGTGTGTCGTGTATACATGTATGAACATCTATGTGTTTGTATGTATGTTTGATTGTATGTGTAAAAGTGTGCATGTATAGGTGTGTTCTCATATGTACTGAGATAATTACTTTGAAAGGAAACAATAGTTCAAATAAATGTACTTAACCAGTTAATCTTCATATTCCCAAATCAAAGGCTTGTAATAGTTTTGTTTATTACGAGTCACATTCATAAAAAAAAGCTGTCCAAGGATTTGTTTTGTTCAGAGAGAGAATCCAAGGGAAAAAACAGGATAATGTTCTTAATTCTGACTTGAGAACAGATAATTTGGTGCGAACTTTAGACCATTCATCAATAAAAATAAAAAAAAAGAAAGGTGTAGCATCACAGCGAAAAAAAAGAAAAAACTGGAAAATGTTTTTAAAGAGTTGAAAATGCAGAAATAGTTTATTGACGAGCGGGATATTTAGCTTTACGAATTTTGGCACATTATGCAGGGTTCAGTCTAGCTTCAACATTGCTTACATCAAAGATACACTGCTCACTTCTCACAATAGCTGGTTTATAAATTTTGCTCTTTCTGCAGACGAAAGACAAAATTTAATAAAAAATAAAATGCAATTTTTGTTAACCAGTTGTGCCAATCAAGACTTAAATAGACTATCACCTGAAAGACACCCGGTATAAAACTCAAAAGAAAGAGGGAAGATTCTATTTCTCTTTCAGTGGAAAAATATATAAAGGATACAATTTCCTTTACTAATTCTGCGAGATAGACCACTTTAGCATAAAAATGCCCACATCAAATATACCGTGAATACGTGTCATTAAAAAAAGTAAAACTCTTCTTTTACTAAATCTGGCTAAGTATGAAAAAATCGCATAACTATTAGATTTTCATAAAATAAAACTGCATTCACCTCAAAAAAAGAGGATAAACATTATAGTGAAGAAAAAAAAGTGACGATTTGCTTCTTTAGAATCAAACATACTTAAAGGATACATTACATAGATTTCCCAATTAGAGAGTGATATCTATCTTTTCATGACGAAAAAAGTGATGAACAGCATTCTAATTTTAACAAACTACATAGATTGCATTTTAAGAATCAAATTAACTTTCAAGAATCCATTCACATATCTAACAAACAAAAAAAGGAATGTCTATTTTTATGACAAAGAGAAAAAAAAGTAACACTTTATATTACTTTGTTTAATAAATTATCACACATCACTTTATCATTACAACTGCTCGCATGAGAGATAATCCATCTATATGTCGCGAAGTACACTAACAAATTTTCTTTTGATAAAGAATAAAAACAAGAACTATTGTAGCATGAACCACGTATCTTCAAATTATTCAGAGTATGAAGGATGGACATTGGATGATATAATTTATATTTTATACAACTCAGATTTTTTTCTCTCTCTCTCTCTCTCTCTCTCTCTCTCTCTCTCTCTCTCTCTCTCTCTCTCTCTCTCGCTCTGATAAAGTTACTCCACTTTCATGAAGAAAAATGATTAGGTGTGAAAGCGATAAGAAAAGGCAAGGCACTGAAGACAAGAAAAACAATGAAGATAAATCAGACCTTTCAGAGAGAGAGAGAGAGAGAGAGAGAGAGAGAGAGAGAGAGAGAGAGAGAGAGAGAGAGAGAGAGAGAGAGAGAGAGAGAGAGAGAGAGAGAGAATTGATCAACAGGCAGACGACCAATATGAAATAAATTATTACATATTTGAGAATTAATGACAATGTGTTCGTCGTCATATAATTAATTTTCTTAAATAATGAGTGAACATTTGATTTCTCATACAATAGTTTTATCTTTTTATTTCGTTACATAAAACAAAATGTCTTTTATGGAAGAACTGAAATACGTCTATTAATGTGGAAGAATAAAAGAACTGATGGAAACAAAGTTATTCATATTTCTCGTTGTATTCGAAGAGCGTCATTAAGATAAGAACATAAGCAATGCAAAAATACATCTTTATTTCCATTTTTTTTCTTTTTTTTTCTTTGCCGTTCGTTATTCTTCAATTCCTCTATATCATTTTCTTGATATTTCCTCACTTTCCTGCAAGCAACTAAGTTTACAAGCGCGTTTAAGTTTTCACAAAGTTTGTTCTTTTTTGCGTTTTGTTCCGTCTTTCAATTCCTATCATTTTCGAGTGATATTTTCTTGATAGTATATATGCAACACTAAATCTCCTTTCATCAAGAAGCATGGCTCTCTTTTACTTAATTTCGTACATCTAAAATTTTCCCTTCTCTTCAAAAGTCTCATATATTTTGTGTCACTTCTGACTCAACAAGCCTTCAGCATTATTTATCACCTCAATATTAAAAGAAAATAAAGCAGTTTTCAATCCTGCTTTCTTGATATTTTCTTTTCATTTCCATTAACAGACTAGGGTTGGCTCAGTCAGTTTCTTGCTCTTTTGCTTGCCACTTTTTTGCAGCTTTTCCTTCAATTATGTAATACCCGATGTGTGGAAGTAAACTGCTTACCTGTGACTTTTCAAAATGGATGGCTTCTTTTGCATTTTCTTGGAAGGTTACAAAATTTTACTCCTCTCTCTCTCTCTCTCTCTCTCTCTCTCTCTCTCTCTCTCTCTCTCTCTCTCTCTCTCTCTCTTGCTCTCTGGTTCAGGAAACTCTTCAGGACTTTACACCCATACTCATTTCGACTTTACTCTTGTGTATCTTCATTTACCTGACTTCGAATGACCTCTCCACCACCTGACCACCTCTTCCACTTCCTCTTTTTACCTCCTTCATCTCTTCCGCCTCTACCTAGCCATTCTCAACCTTAGTCTCTTCCTCGTCCTCTTCTTTCTCATCAATTTTCTCCACCATCACAACACCACCATCCTCCTCCTGCTCTTCGTCTTCCTAACCTTGGACAGGAATATTTAGGAAAGGCATTGTGGGGGACTGACTTCCCAGAAAATATCAAAAAGAGAAGGAGGAGGAGGAGGAGGAGGAGGAGGAGGAGGAGGAGGAGGAGGAGGAGATATGAGGAGAAGGAGGAGGAGGAGAAGGAAGCCATAGACAAGACAAAGGACACGGGCGACGAAAGGAGGGATGCAGAGGATTAGAGAGGAAAGAGAAGAGGAAGAATAGAAAGAATATTTGACATAGAAAGAGAACGAGAGTAAAACTGGAAGGAAAGGACAGAAAAAGAGAAATTTTTATACACATTTTTCAAGAATGAAATCAAAGTTTAGTAGAAAAGATGGAGAAGGAGGACTGGAGGGAGATTGGGAAGCCGTGGAAAGGGTCAGAAAAAATGGATGAAACGTGAGCTAACTTTAAAGAAGTGATGGAAGGTCAGGGAAAAGTAAACACTAATAAAAAAAAAAAAAAAGAGAGTAAACGGTGGAAAAGAAACAAATAAATAACACACGCAAACACACATAATTCTCTCTCTCTCTCTCTCTCTCTCTCTCTCTCTCTCTCTCTCTCTCTCTCTCTCTCTCTGTCACACACACACACACACACACACACACACACACACACACACACACACACACACACACACACACACACACACACACAGATACAGATAAATATGCTCAGAAAATACTCAACAGATAAGTAAAAATCTAGACAACGTTAATAAAAAGTGACATTTAGATTTCATTTCGTTTTTTTGATAGACATTAGTAAAAAGTTTCACGAATCACATGTATTCAATATAATTCATACACGTGTCTGTGGTGGATATTTTAAGGAATTTGAATGGAAAAATACTCATGGAAATAAATAAGCAAATGCGACTCTGTGTGTGTGTGTGTGTGTGTGTGTGTGTGTGTGTGTGTGTGTGTGTGTGTGTGTGTGTGTGTGTGTGTGTGTGTGTGTGCGTGTGTGTGTGTGCGCGCGCGTGCGTGTATGTGTACGTTATCTAGTGCGTGTCTCTCGCTATTACTAGCATAAAAAAAAGTTATCAGGTGGAGTATCTGAGGACCACGCCCAAGGACTCTCTCTCTCTCTCTCTCTCTCTCTCTCTCTCTCTCTCTCTCTCTCTCTCTCTCTCTCTCTCTTTACCTATCATATCCATCTATTTCTAAATCTATCTTTAAGCTATATTTTAAGTTGAATGGTCTTGAAAACTAAGAGAGAGAGAGAGAGAGAGAGAGAGAGAGAGAGAGAGAGAGAGAGAGAGAGAGAGAGAGAGAGAGAGAGAGAGAGAGAGAGAGAGAGAGAGAGACTAGCTCGCTATGGGAGGCACGGTACTGACCAATCAGCATTGTTTACCTGACGGGCAGACCGTGTCATCGAGTCACAGGCAATCACGTTACCTCAGTCTGCAGGCAATCAGGGCCCCGTCATCCGGCCCGTCCCTCCGCTCTCCTAACAACTACCAAGGCTCTACACTATAGATCCATGTGCGTCTATAAACCTTCCTCCACCCCCCATACCCTACTTTGTGTGTATTGCATCTCTTGAAAAGAACACTATGCAATTTGGGATATCAGGTAAAGTTTAATCTAAAAAAAAAATACATCCTATAGAATTTCCTGCGGTTATACTTCTAGTTTTGTGTATATTTCTACATTTCATCTATATTTTATGTGTAATTGTGTAAATTCATTATCTTTAGAGTATGACTATGCAATGTGGGATTTTAGATCAAGTGTATCCAACAAAATCCTTCTTACAGAATATTGTTTCCTATATATTTTCTTTCATTCCCCCGTCTCTCTCTCTCTCTCTCTCTCTCTCTCTCTCTCTCTCTCTCTCTCTCTCTCTCTCTTTTTTTTTTTTTTTATTTAAACATAATTTATACAGAAGAACATGTACCCAAAGGCGCACTGTCGTGTGCTACCTATTCTAAGGGTACTACAATCTATTTCTCTACAATATTTACAAGACTTAAAAATAGATAATATACAAGATGGTCAGCACTGTTCTTTTCACTTCACTAGCACTATTCACGCACTGCACTACACTGAGTGTCACGTCACAAAGAGTGTCAGAGGAGTTGGCAGTGTCTGTCTCCACTTATGTGCCATCAGTTTGACACTGTGTGTGTTCATCTCCTGGACGTGAGGCACCGCGGCCGTGAACAAGTTCCACATCCTGGAGACGCGTCCTGCGAAGGTGCGTTGATGCTGACACCCGTGGGATCGCGGCACCTCTACGGCGTCACCACCATTGAGCACCGTTCTCGTGCTCCGTGCGGTGACTCTCAGAGGATGACGCAGCCCTGCCAGATGTGGCACTCTTTGCACCTGTGCCTTATGGAACACTACGATCGCCGCCACATCTCTGCGGTGTTCCAGTGAATCAAGGGACGCTCAGGCTCTGGGTGAGGTGGTATTGCAGCATCTACTAGCCGTATGGCGCGGCGTTGGATGCTGTCCAGTCTCCTTCTGTGTGTGGCGGCACAGGACATCCAGGAGAGAGCTGCGTACTCAAGGTGGGGCCGCACCTGTGCCTTGTACAGCAGCAGTCTCCCTTCCTGTCGAGGAAACTGGCGATCCTTCTGAGAGCGGAGATCCTGTGAGAGGCTTTCTTGGCAATGGATTTGACATGGCTGTCAAACCTCAGCCCTCGATCCACCTCCACTCCAAGTATCTTGACGTCATCTTGGAGTGGGAGAGCAGCAGCGCCAAAAGACAACTTTCCTGCCATTGCTGCCATGGCGGCTGGGGACCGAGAGACAACCATTGCCTGTGTCTTCTCCGGCGCGAATGTCACTTGCCAGCGAGCACCCCACCTCTATCACTCGTAGCTGCTGATTGATGGCCTCAGCAGCCCGCCCACTGTCCTGGCGTGGATAGGTATAGGAGAGGGTGCAGTCATCAGCATAGGCCTTGACTCCTGGCAGTAGCTGGAGAAGATCATCCACGTAGATATTCCACAGGAGTGGGCCAAGAATTGAACCCTGTGGCACTGATGCCTCCACAGGCAGGGACTCAGATGTTTGCCCGTTGACAACCACCTTGAGGCTTCTGTCCTGCAGGTAATTTCCCAGGAGTCGTAGCAAGCCACCCTGGATGCCTTTAGCACGAAGCTTTTCCAGTAATCCGTTGTGCCATACTTTATCAAAAGCTCCAGCTATGTCCAAAGCAACCACTATAGTGTCCTTGCCGTCGTCGAGGGCGTCCTGCCACTGCCTGGTGAGAAGCATCATTAGGTCGGAGGTTGACCTTCCAGGTCTGAACCCAAACTGTTGGTCTGAGAGGAGGGCATTGTCCTTGAGATGGCTACACACCACCTCTGCCACGACCCTCTCAAACACTTTACCCACCACTGACAACAGGGATATGGGTCTGTAGTTTTTTGGGTCCGTCCTGGAGCTTTTTGTGTACGGGAACTACTCGAGCCTCCTTCCACACTGAAGGCCAGACGTTTTCCCGTACACAAGTTGTGAAGACTTGGGTGAGAGGGGCAGCCAGTTCCTGGGAGCATCGCTTCAGCAGGTGCGGGCTGATGTCATCAGGGCCGGTAGCTTTCTGTGTGTCCAGCCCCCGCAATAATCGCTTCACCTGCTGATGCGTCACCTCCACCATGGTGACAGTCTTCTCACATTGCTGGACCAGCTGAGGCGGTGGCTGCTGTGGATTCCCCACCTTCATTTTTCCAGCAAACAAGGAAGCCAGCAACTGTGCCCTCTCCTTACTGCTGGTGGCGACAGTACCGTCCTGCTTGCTGAGGGAGGGATGGATTCTTGGTGGCCAGTTCCTGTTTGTCCTTAACAAGGGACCACCAAGTTTTGTTTCCTACGCCAGTGCCACACAGTTTCCGGCGCAGGCTTTCCTCCCACTTTTTTTAAGGCCCACTTGCTGGTTACCACCATCCTCCTGCATGCAGCCCTATGCAAGTCCTTGTTGCGCCGAGTCGGGTTCCTCTTGTAGCGGAGCCAGGCAGCATACTTTGCCTCAGCAGCAACACGGCAACGGTAGCCAAACCATGGCTGATCCGTCGGTCTGGTGGTGTATTCCCTGTGTGGGACGTGGCGTCTCTGGAGGGCGAGAAGGTGAGAGGTGAGTGCAAGTGCTTCACTCTCTGCTCCTCCCTGTAGCAGAGTGGCCCATGGGGTGTGGGTCAGGTCGCGGCGCAGGGAAGCCCAGTCTGCTTTGTTCCACAGCCAGATGGTGCGGGTGGTGGCCTCGTCCCGAGCCACGCCCACTTCCAGCTGTGTCAGTACAGCGTGATGATCAGAGCTGCCCACGAGCCCCAGCTGATGACACTGAAGCTTGTCCTCCTGGTAGTCTGAGATGACAGGGTCTAATGTCCCTCCTCGTTCATGTGTGGGGAAGGTGACATGATCTGTCAGACCCTGCACCTCCAGGAGATTCTCGTAGGCGTCTCTTTCCAGGTGGTGATTGAGATCCCCCACAATCAGCACGTGGCTGCAGCTGTGTGCCATCATCAGGTTGTCTAAAGTCTCAGTCAGGTACAGGAGTGAGTCAGGCCCTTGTCGCGGGGGGGCGATACAGGGCACACAGTAGGAGGGCTGAGCGGTCTGCCAGCGTTACTCGGAAGTACATCATCTCCATCAGTGGAGGCGTGTCTATGTCGAGTAGCTGGGCCTGCATTCCTTCCTTGAAGCAGACAGCCACTCCACCTCCTGTTCGCTCCTGTCGGTCCCTCCTCACCCAGTGGGTGAAGCCCTGCATCCTGCCATACGTGGGCTCCACCTCACTGTTCAGCCATGTCTCTGTCACCACAACAACGTCTGCATTGTGTCGTTGCACACAGTTGTGGTATAAGTCTGCAAGGTTAGTCCGGAGACCACGGACGTTGCTAGAGACGACCTTTAGTTGGCGGCGGGGCAAGCTGGCTGTACCATGGTGAGGGATGGTAGTGAGCGAGGCCTGCTAGTCCGAGGTGGTGGTTAGGGTCCGCGGCCGACTGCTGGTACTGGTGAAGAGGAGTGGTCCACTGCCGCCCCTGGCTCTGATTCCAGATACCAGGCTGAGGAAGGAGTGGGCGAGGTTGTGGTCTCTCTCTCTCTCTCTCTCTCTCTCTCTCTCTCTCTCTCTCTCTCTCGTACTTCCAGTATTAGTACCTTCTACCTGTTACTTTCCTGTTTTATTCACTGTTCTTGTTGGTATATATCTGGTGGGACTATATATTCTAATTGACTGAGTGAGCTTAAGTCATCGTACCTGCTTGTGTGAATGATTTCGATTAAAAGATCCTTATAATATGACAGCTCTTTTCTTTTTTTACTTTACAATTTTTTTCTAGTGATATGACAATCAATTTCATGATCCCATTCTTTCTGTTGCAGTACGTCAAATTATAGGGAAGCGGATTTCCTTATAACAGCAGCAACAGTGGACAGACTCAATAACAAAAATGATATTCTATGCAACAAGCTAAGTCTACACATAAAAACTCTCGGCAAGCTGCTTCGTGTGGGTAAGTTTCTTTTTTATCGTAGTCTCCATATGATCTAGTGTATGTTCTTATAGTCTTGTAATCGAACCAAGAGGAGGTTTATCATTATGCGTACCATACTGTGTTTACATAATCAGACGAAATACATCACTTTATCTAAGATTCTTTTCTACCTAACCCGCACACACATACGACCAATGAGGAAAACTTTTATATCTTTCGTCCATTCGTTTTTCCCTCGGTTGCCGCCGCCTTCTATCTTCTTACGAAATGTATCCCTCCTGTCTCGCCGGCGTCACCACCACCACCACCATCACCATCATTGCGACGACCACCTGACAAACCTACATATAATTCATAAACCTCCACTGTAAGAAATTTCTTCCTAAAATAACAACACTCAACTTGTGATTTCAGATAAATTTTAAGGTCAAAATCTTTTCCTTTGAACATGCTTTTCTTTTCACATGTTCAGACTTTTTTAAGGATATATTCAACTATTTCATTTCTCTCGTGCCCTACTTTCTTACATACTACTCTTCCTCCTCCTCCTTCCCTTCCCCCATCCCTCCTTCCTACGCGCCTCCATCTGAACGAAAGACTAATAAAGAAAATAAAGACAAGAAAAAAAGAAAATTTTCTTTTTCTTCAGACTCAGCCGCTCTCTTCCTTGAGGATGATGGCACCTTCTAAAAACTTTTTTCTCCACGGCGTCCATGAAAAAAAAAAAAAAAACGCATGAGGCTCATAATGAAACGCAAATATTCTTCAAGAAATTTTGCTTGAATACTTTTCCAGATTGGTAAAAAATATGGGTTTTCATGGAATTGCATTGGAAAGATGATAGATGGAAGGATGTGTGCATAGATAGTTGGTAACGTAGGTTGGT
>NC_059301.1:29738911-29748911 GCF_017591435.1 Portunus trituberculatus
TTGCCACAGCACCCTAACAAATTATGGATTAGCGAGGCCAGAAGGAGTTTATATTTAGTTTGAGGAGAGCATTATATTCAGAAAAAAGCACAGGTGGTGTTTTCCTCACTGTTCCACGCGTTTTTAACACAGTATGAACGAAAAACAAGATACATACCTAAAACATAAACAAACCAAATAGGATATAGGCTACTGCTCACGAAAAGGATACAATTGGCAAGAGACGACTTTTTAAATGACCATATCGACAAATTGTCTATTCACATGCAGCAACACCGACTTCTGTCACATTTTCATGTCATATCACAAAAAAAAATAATATATATACAAAAGAACACAAACCAAAAAACACTGGATAAGAGCCTCGAAAAAAAGTCTCATCTTGTACATTTCACAGAGTATCAACTTATCGATTAGCTCGAACTACACGAAGTACTCCATCAACCCACCTATATCTAATAGTACTTCTGACGCTATCTTCATTTTTATTTTCACAAGTATCTTATTCTTTACATCCGAAACTTAAAGCTCCCTTTCTCCTTGGACTTCTTTTCTCTCGTGCCCCATTTCCCTCTCCCTCCTATTTGACCTTCTTCAGCGATTAACCCTCGAGGCAGCAGCAGATGGCCAAAAGAAAGAAAAGTGTAGGCCGCAAGTTGTGTCGAGAAACGCTCTCCCCTCTGCTGCCGGGGAGACTTTGATCTTGACTCGGAGTTGTGAGGAATTGGGAGACCAATTACCAGAAGGGCGAGTAAGAGGAGGTGACGTAAAAAGGACTGCGAGGAGGAGGAGGAGGAGGAAGGAGGAGGAGGAGGAGGAGGAGGAGGAGGGAGAATTCTGGAAAGCGAATACCGGCAAAAGAAAAGGGATCTCGAGGGCAAATAATAGAAAAAGAAAACACTAACATGAAGAAAAAAAATGAAGAATACAAGTAGGAAGAGAGAAAGTGACTGGCAAAAAGGAATCCATTCATAAAAAGAACAAAACAGATGCGGTTAAAAGATGAATAGGATAAGAGGATGAATAATAAGAGAAAAACTATCACCTGAAGGAGAAAAAATTTAACAAGAAAAATAAAATATAAATGAAAAAAAAAAGATGAGTTACAAGATAAGGAAACAAAAAGGCAGATGATGCTCAATGATGTAAAAAAGAACGAAGATGAGTACGAACATGTAAAACGAAGATCAGTAGTGAAAATTCCAGGAAGTAAAAACACGAGGATAAAGAAGAAGCAAGGTAGTTAAGAAAGAAAAGTTAATGAATAAATAAAAGAAGTTATAAGAATGAAAGGGAAAGAGAAAGGAAAACATGTAAGGAAAACGGAAACGAGGCAAAGAATGAATAAAAACCAACATGGAAAATGCAAATGAAAAGAAAAGAAAGCATTAGAAAGACACAAACCAAACAGTTAGCGAGGTGAGGAAGAAATAAAGAAGCCAAAAGGAAGGAAATTGAAAACATCAGAAGAATACCAAGACGAGAAAACAAAGAAGCCAGCCAGAAAAGAAACAAAAGAGACAAAAATAGGAAAATATAAGACGTGAAGACAATGCAAGAAAAAAAAAGAGCAATTCAAACAACGAAGGACGAAAAAAATAAGAAGAAAGAAAATCAAAACAGAACAGGATGTGGAAGAAAAGAAGCTGAAGAGAAACAGGAAGAGGAGGAGGAGGAGGAGGAGGAGGAGGAGGAGGAGGAGGAGGAGGAGGAGGAGGAGGAGGAGGAGGAGGAGGAGGAGGAGGAGGAGGAGGAGGAGGAGGAGGAGGAGGAGGAGGAGGAGGAGGAGAAGATGGAAGAGGAGGAGGAGGAGGAGGAGGAGAAGATGGAAGAGGAGGAGGAGGAGGAGGAGGAGGAGGAGGAGGAGGAGGAGGAGGAGGAGGAGGAGGAGGAGAAAAAAAATTATACACTGTGTGAATTAGTACGAAATGAAGGAAAAATTATACAGTTTCAAATGAGAGAGAGAGAGAGAGAGAGAGAGAGAGAGAGAGAGAGAGAGAGAGAGAGAGAGAGAAAATCCTTTACGTGTTTTGTAGAATTTGGTAATTCAATATAATCTTGTGAATAACATTTTCTACAACAATAATGTTTGATTTTGAAATAAAATGCTTGTACTTTCATACCGTCTCCTTACCTCTCTATCTATCTGTCAATTTATATATCTACCTATGCATCAATATATGTCTACCAATCTACGTATATGTTTCTCTAATTCCCACCTAGCAACTACCTGCTTATGTATTTATCATAAGCTGAATATCTATCACAGCATTCACCTATCTACCAATCTATCAATCTATCAACCTATAAAAGAATCTACTATCTAACCCTCACTGGCAACAAGCTTCTGAATAAAACAAGCAGGAACGTATATAAAAATCCACGTAAGTATGTATCGATGTATGCATGTGTGTATCCAAGCAGCCACAGCCTTCACTCACACACGTTCGGGTTTCTTCACTACAACGAGAACATACACACACACACACACGCACGAGAAAATTCGGCAGCAGTAAACCTCCTCAAGCAGAATTCCCTGAGCCATGTTTATATTTTCCCCTTGATACTACACATAAAGAAGACATTTCTCCTCTTCCTCCTCCACCTGAACCTCCTCCTTCCCCTCCTCCTCTTCTTCCCTCTTTCCACCAAGCTGTTACGACACACTTCCTCTGGCATAAAACAAGTGTTTGGGAAAGAGGAGGAGGAGGAGGAGGAGGAGGAGGAGGAGGGAAAGGCGCAAATGTAGTGAAAGAACAGAGTAAAGAGTGAGATGAATAAGTAGAGAGATTAAAGAAAAGTACTACAGAGATGATTAGAAAAAAAAAGTGGAGTGGGCGGAGGTAAAAGTGAATACATAAAGGAGACGGAGGAGGAGGAGGAGGAGGAGGAGGAGGAGAAGGAGGAGGAGAAGAAAGTAGAGATCAAGGAGAATACATAAATAACCCCACGAAACACTTTCCTTAGCTTGTTTTTGTAGTAGTAGCAGCAGCAGCAGCAGTAGTAGTAGTAGTAATAGTAGTAGTAGTAGTAGTAGTAGTAGTAGTAGTAGTAGTAGTAGTAGTAGTAGTAGTAGTAGTACCATCAATGCCATCGATAATAAATGGTCGTGAGACTTTGTAAGTGGTGATGGTGATGGTGATGGTGATGGTGATAGCGATAGTGATGGCAGTTATTAGTGTGTTTGTCACCTCCTTGCTTACCTAATGTTCCACGACGGCCAGGTGAGTAATTAGGGAACGGCCGGACAAGGGCTATTACTCAAGGCTCAGAAATTAGGGGTCACTATAGACCGAGAAGTGTAAGAGAGGTAAGTGGTGGTGGTGGTGGTGGTGGTGGTGGTGGTGGTGGTAGAGGATGAGGAGGAGGAAGAGGATGAGGAGAGTATGAACAACGGCAACAATAACAATAACTACTTCCAGCAACAAAAACAATAACAGTAACGACAAAATCTAAATAATAAAACTACCACAATCACTACAAATGACGAAAATAGCAAGAAAACAACGAAAAATAAATAAGAGCAAAAAAAAAAACGAAAGACGAAAGACGAAAACAACAACAACAACAAAAAGAAAACAGAATAAATCACCATCACCATCACCACACCACCACCACCACCACTACCATCACCAGGCAGAAGTCAAACCCTCTTACCAGTCACCAAACACAGCCTTTAGTAGCATCAACTTTTCCAAGTCCGTTATTTGCTGCTTGTCCCATAAATATCCTCCATTATTGAGTTTTTGTGGCGTTTATCACCTCAGCTCCCCCCAGCCAGCACCGTCACTCTTCCTCTCTCCGCCGCCAATGTTTAATGCAGCAGTATATAATGGTTTCGTGAGATTCAATTGAGGAGGAATGTTTATCCGGTCAGCATTTGACTTTACATGTTATACTTAAGATTTCAATAATTGGCCAGAGGTAAAAGAAATGTTTGGAAAAGATGAGTTGATAATGATTGGTGTGTGTGTGTGCGTGTAAAGTGATGAAGACTATAATTAGAGATTAATTCATGAAAGTCTCATAACACGGTTTCAGAAGAAAACTATCCTGCTTAACAAACTACTAAACCTCTTTTATGAAGCATTTAATTCCTATGATGAGCCAAAAACAATTGATATTATTTGCCTTGATTATCAGAAAAGCTTTTGACATTGTTTCCCCATAAAAGAGTAAAAATAAAAGCTCACGACATCGGAAACACCCTGAAATAACTCTCGGACAGAAAACAACGTATTGCGATAATGGAAAAAAGGCATATCTTAAATAACGGAGTTGTTCAAGGTTCCGTATTAGGACCAGTACTTTTTATTATATTCCTTTAAGATGTTCATGAAGGAATCCATTGCGAAAGAAGTAAATTCGCAGAAGACACTAAAATAACAAGTAAAATAACGTCAACGTTTCAACGGTAGGGATAACTGTGTAGCCTCAACAAACTAATAAGTTGGCCAGAAATTATCTTATGACGAGTCAACACTGCACAATAATTGTGATGATGGTAAATAATAGGGTTAATCGGAAGAACCCTTGAATTCAAATAAGAAAAGTTATACTTATCTTATATAATTTACTGGTTTGTTCCTTTATGAACTACTGTGTGCCGTTCTGGTCACCTAATTACAAAAGAAACGTTGAAAACTAGAAAGCGTATTCACTAAAATTTTCCAAGATTAAGAAATTCACTAACACGGGCCAATCAGCGTGCTTCATTTCCCACTGTGTGTCCTGCGCGGGGGTTTATAGGTGTTCAATTGACTATGTAAATCATTCTCTCTGATGAAGCCTTGTAGGCGAAACGTTAGAGAAATAAAGTACTTCTGCGACTCCCAAGTTTTCTCTACACCACCAATCCACCATTGAGAAATAAGTAGTATGAGGAATGCCTGAAGATGTATGATATATTTAACTAAAGGAAGCGCACAATAAGTGGAGACCAAATTGAGGTTTAGAAAAAAAATAAAGGAAATAACAACCTTGACATTAACAAGTCTTTCATCACTGATCGTTGTAACCCGACGAAAAATAATGCATTAAAGATTACCTATACAGAAGTGCTTCAAATCAATCAAGGCTAAGCAATTTTTTTAATCGCAGAGTATATCTGGAACAAACTTCAAACTGAAATCGTAAACAGCCATTCTATTGCATGGTGTCCATAGTAACGAGAGCTCGAGGGAGTAGTGGATGAGAACGAACCTTTTCCTCTGCTATCCGGTCTCTCTTCCCTGTTGTTAGTTAGAGGTAGTTAGTTACCAGACAACTTTGAAAGGACCAAAGGGACTATTGCTGTTTTGATTTCCTCTCTATTCCCACTCCTCCTTCTTCTCCTCTTCTTCACCATCATCATCTTTATCATTATCTACTTTTTTCTTTTTATTCCATCGTCTTTACTAAACAACAAGCTTCAGTGAATCGAGGCTTTGGATCAGTGACACCTAGCCGTCAGCACCAACACCACGCGGTTACATAAAGAGGGATGCACAAATTCTTCAAGGTACGAGATGAATGGCACAATTTATCACTCCCATATCAGCAAATGGAGGATACGTATTCACCTCAGAACTTTCAAAGTCTCTTTTAGCTTCATGGCGGTATTATGACCAGCCTCTCTCTCTCTCTCTCTCTCTCTCTCTCTCTCTCTCTCTCTCTCTCTCTCTCTCTTGCCCGGATTAATTAACAAATAGAAATTCGAAAGGAAGGTGTTCCAGACACCTCTCTAATTTGATGTAATTCTTTTGGTCCTATTCTTTAGGGACTGGTTCCTTTGGGAACCTTTTTTTTTTGGACATCTTATTAGCCATTGTCTGGTTCCCGGCTTATAAAAAAGAAGAGAAAATGCGCAAAAGGGTAATGAATAATACAGATAAATGTACTTCATATATACACACAAGATAGATGGCGCTACCAGCCTTACACCAACGCACACGCTGATATTAACCACGACCTCATGAAAGGCATCTTCAATATAGTGTTTCACGTGTTTATCAGTGAGCAAACTCGTATTCTGAAGGGAGAAATTAGACGAGATAAATATTTTTGGTACTGGTGCATCTCCTTTCAGCGTGTTTTAATTAGCTCTCCCGTAGCCATTAAGCTTGGCGTACTGGTGTGTGAGGAAAGGATTAATGAGGCCTCCAGGAACCGTCGTAGGAGGACGAAGGGTAAATAATACTGTTAATGACCAAAAGCCGAGGGACGCCCAACCAACATGACCTGCTCTCTTTATTAGGAAAGAAAAATAGAATATAGTCTGGATAAGATGAAAAATAAACCCAAATAGGTATTATTACAACAACAACAGCTGGTGCACCTTTTATTTCTTCGACAAAACTATTGCTAATGGTTCTGCAGCTATTTCCCATCTTCCTAGTATTACTACTACTACTACTACGATTACTACTACATAAAAACATAAGCAAAAGTAATGACAGCAACAAAAACAGCAGCAACAATAGTAGGAGGAGTAGCAGTAACGGAGGTTCTAGTAGTAGTAGTAGTAGTAGTAGTAGTAGTAGTAGTAGTAGTAGTAGTAGTAGTAGTAGTGGTGGTGGTGGTGGTGGTGGTGGTGGTGGTGGTAGTAGTAGTAGTAGTAGTAGTAGTAGTAGTAGTAGTAGTAGTAGTAGTAGTAGTAGTGGTGGTAGTAGTAGTAGTAATAGTAGTAATAGTAGAAATAACAGTAGTAGGAATAAAAGGAACAGTGGCGTAGTTGATAAGGTGGTGAGCGTGGAATCGGGCACAAGTCTACACGTAGGTTCGAATCCCACCACATACCGCTTTGAAGCTATGCCAGTTGTCGAATGGTTTAAAGTCACCTACATGTCACCATGATACACAGGTTGTAGGCGGTTACACCAAAGATGCGTTTGGGTGGTGATATGGGCCATAATATGGGTACCACTATAAATAACATTGCCTGCACCACTAATGGGCGGAAGCTGAACAGCCCTTCCCACATATACTCTTGAAGTATGCCTACACGCGCTATAGACCATAACATAAAAAAAGTAATAATAACAGTAGTGGTAGTAACAACAATAGAAGTAGTAATAACACTATTAATAGTAATAATAATAGTAGCAGTGATTCAATCATAGTCAATATCATCATTTTTATTACTCTTTCCTATCATCCTCATCACGATCACCACTATTATCACCATGTCTTATTTACATTACCATAATCGCCATCTTACGCTCTTTAATTATCGTCATCAAAGCCACGGATATAATCTCCTGACGTTAATCACAAGAGTCCCGCTTCACCTCCTCCACTAATGACTATAATCAGTGCTGGTTGGGCAAGGTCACGTCACGGCACAGTCTCCCTTTAAAAGTGATAACCTAATATTCATCTGTAAATCAATGTCCACGAACCACTTAAATCACGACACCAATAAACATGAACCTCCTTTTTCGATGAATAAAAAAAGATAAATAAATAAATAAATAAATAGAAATCCACTCGAAAATGACCCCACTATATATTTCCTACACCGAGAGAACAGTTCCAGGAGATCACGTGACTAAGATGGACAGGGTGAATGAGTGACAGTCCTCCTCCTCCTCCTCCTCCTCCTCCTCCTCCTCCTCACCCAACCTCGCCACCCACAAATTACCTGTATTAAAGGAAGGGTGGTGGGGATTGAAAGGGGACCATCACATCTGGGGGCGGGGGTCGGCGAGGGAGGGACATGACCAAGGACGGAAGGGCATTCATCAATTTAATGCCAGCCGAGCGCAGCAATAGCAAAAAGAAAAGAAAAAAAAAAAACACAGAACAAAACAAGACAAAACACAATAGAAACAACGGTAAGAGGAACGGTCAGGGTCAATAAGGAGTGGTAGTAGTAGTAGTAGTAGTAGTAGTAGTAGTAGTAGTAGTAGTAGTAGTAGTAGTAGTAGTAGTAGTAGTAGTAGTAGTAGTAGTAGTAGTAGTAGTAGTAGTAGTAGTAGTAGTAGTAGTAGTAGTAGTAGTAGTTGTTGTTGTTGTTGTTGTTGTTGTTGTTGTTGTTGTTGTTGTTGTTGTTGTTGTTGTGTAGGCATTTGCGGATACATTAACAGAAAGGGAAGAACATTAGTAAAAAAACATATCCATTTAATTTATCTTTTTATTTATTTTTTGCTGTGGTGTTAATAGTATTAATATTAGTGGAATTAGCTTTAGTATTAATATTAGTACCAGTGGTGAGGAGACGGTTGCATTATTATTATTATTGCATTATTATTATTATTATTATCATTATTATCATTATTATTATCATTAGCAATATTATTACTACTATTATCATTATTGTTGTTGTTGTTGTTAGTAATAGACAACCGGATGCAAGAGAAAAGAAAGAGGAAAGGCACCGAAAACACAGAAGCCGAAGTAATAATCCATTGATATGTTTTACAGAAGAGAGAAAAAGCAAAGGGGAGGAAACAGCGACAAGAAATATTGGAACTGTGTGAGAACAAATGAAAGAAACAAAACAGAAAATAAAACAAAAATAAAAACCTAAGTCCGAATAAGAAATAACAAAGAATAATGAGAGAGAGAGAGAGAGAGAGAGAGAGAGAGAGAGAGAGAGAGAGAGAGAGAGAGAGAGAGAGAGAGAGAGAGAGAGAGAGAGAGAGAGAGAGAGAGAGAGAGAGAGAGAGAGAGAGAGAGAGAGAGAGAGAGAGAGAGAGAGAGAGAGAGAGAATTATTCAAAGTAAATAACATACTTTCAATATAACCAAATGGATCAGTCAGTAAAACAAATGAATTAAACCAATGTAAGATTTATAAAGGAAATGAATTGCTTGTTTCATTGCCTACTTATCTGAGAAACGAAGACCAATTATAATGTCACTACCACCTCCACCACCACTACTATTACCACCACCAAAGTACAAAACCTCTATATTTACATCTCTTAACAATACATAATAAGAAATAGATCTCATGTATTCTTGTATTGAGATAATGACACCTGCCCACTTTCCTTGTCAGCCTTCATGAATGGTCTTAAATTATCCAGTCATTCATACATTCAGTGCTTCTCTCTGTCCGTTATTGACCCGTACACTAATTTATTGTAGCTTCAATACGCTCCTGTTTACTGATTCACTGTGTGTGTGTGTGTGTGTGTGTGTGTGTGTGTGTGTGTGTGTGTGTGTGTGTGTGTGTGCCACTGATAAATATGTCGTCATTCATTATTATAATTTTATGTTTATTCTCGCATTGTTGTACGTGTGGGTTGTTGTTGTTGTTGTTGTTGTTGTTGTTGTTGTTGTTGTTGTTGTTGTTGCTGATAATTGATGATGAAGATAATATTTTGTTGCTTTTTTCCTGCTTTTTTATTCATATTATTTCTATTATGAATATGAATAAAATCACTATTATTACAGTCTATTCAATATCCTTAGTGACGAAGAACAAGCAGCGCTCGAGCACACACACACACACACACACACACACACACACACACACACACACACACACACACACACACACACACACACACACACACACACACATTGATAGCACTCTCCACTGACAACCAGAAGAGCCTGGGTTTGATTCCCGGATCAGGTCTTAAGCTCTTTGGGCAAGTCTTCTATTCAAGTGTGTGGCTCCTGTTCACCTCGCAGTGATCAGGTACCTGGTGTAAGTCGGGGACTATGACCCGTTTCTATGTACGAAAAACAAACTTCGAATAAAAAATACACAGAGGGTGAGCCTAGGTCACTATAGGATTACCTGGCGCTATCTAGCAGACGTACTACTATCGGCAATGTCAGATACCACCATGGGGTTGTGTAGAATTAAGATGTATGAAAGGTAGTATATAAGGATATGTATAATCCCAATATGTAAAATTTTCAGCTGACTCTGTAATCTGCCATGCAAATAAACCGAAATAATATATCATCATCATCATTACATACGCAGCCAAATAAGCTAACAAAAACAATAATGAGCATACATCATGCTCACTACATAAATAATCATTCACACAGCACACATT
>NC_059301.1:29753911-29778911 GCF_017591435.1 Portunus trituberculatus
ATTTGGATTTCTAAAAGCAAGCACTTGAAGACTTACAATTGCTGATACATTAAGGAGCTTTTTAATACGACAACGATTCTAGTTGCCTGGAGAGGAGGGAAAGAAAACAAATACACTTCATATATAACTTAGAGATGAAAAATTATATTACGCTTTGAAATTCTGAATTTTGTTTTGGTGTTAGTAGTCCTCCTGTTATCTTTTGCCATAATTTTTCGTTCCATTGTTTCAAATGCAATTTTGTCACTTTTCTTTTCCTTCTCAATCAGTTTTTTTTTTTTTCAATTTGGGATTTGCATTGAAATACATTTCTTTCTCTGTGTGTTTGTGTGTTTTCTATCACCACCACCATTTCATTTCAAAGCAGGATTCTCTCTCTCTCTCTCTCTCTCTCTCTCTCTCTCTCTCTCTCTCTCTCTGTCTCTCTCTCTAATTGTTAAATCACTTTTCGTTTAGGGCAAAACTTTGATATTTTCGAAATCACCACCCTTCCTCCTCTCTTACTTCTTTCACCCCTTCCTTGAACATGTCAAAACTTTCTAACGTTCTTACTTTACACTTTCTCTTCCATCTCCTCCACTATTTTTCCACTATTTTTTCTGTCTTGTTTCGTTCTATTATAATAAAAGAAGCAGGAGCAACAAATAAAATACAAACTATAAAAATTTAATTTATTCCGACTAGGTAAGAGGGTGAGTGATGTGAGTGATGTGTGTGTGTGTGTGTGTGTGTGTGTGTGTGTGTGTGTGTGTGTGTGTGTGTGTGTGTGTGTGTGTGTGTGTAATTCACCTCGGTCGCCTCCTGGTCACCCAGCCAGTCTTCCCCATTACGGAGCGAGCTCAGAGCTCATAGACCGATCTTCGGGTAGGACTGAGACCACAACACACTTCACACACCGGGAAAGAGAGGCCACAACCCCTCGAGTTACATCCCGTACCTATTTACTGCTAGGTGAACAGGGGCTACAAATTAAGAGGCTTGCCCATTTGCCTCGCCGCGCTGGGACTCGAACCCGGCCCTCTGGATTGTGAGTCGAGTGTGTGTGTGTGTGTGTGTGTGTGTGTGTGTGTGTGTGTGTGTGTGTGGAAGAGAAGTTGGAGGAGGAGGAGGATAAAGGGAATATGAGAAATAATGTGTATAAGTAAAGGAACTTAGAAAAAACAAAAAGGAAAGAAATCGAGTAAAAAGAAAAGAAGCGGGGAAAAAAAACAAGATCTTAAAAAGGACAGTCAAGCCCACAACTCATTATGCGAAAAACTTGAGCACGTTATATGCAAGGGTACACCCATTTACCGACTCCTCCTTCAACCCCAACCCGACTCACACACACACACACACACACACACACACACACACACACACACACACACACACACACACACACACACACACATAAATACTTAATATCAAATTATCAAGACGAAATCAATTGAAATAAACTTTAGTCTGATTGCCTTACAACAACAACAACAACAACAACAACAACAACAACAACAACAACAACAACAACAACTACTACTACTACTACTACTACTACAACTACCACTACTACTACTACTACTACTACTACTACTACTACTACTACCACTATTACTACTGCTATCACTGCCACCACCGCTAGAACCACGTGTACCAGCATTGTCCTCACACACATACACACACACACACCCGCACAATCACCTCCCCTTACTACCACCACCACCACCACCACCACCACCATGACCGTAAACCAAAGTGACAAACAACCCAGGAACTACAGAAAGATAAGAAGAGAAAGGAGACAAAAACAAGACTCTCGTAAATCAGGACCATTTATAGATGAAAATTATAGGTGAGACCTTCGCCGCGAGCCACCGAGAAGGAAAGAAATGGTCACTGGCGGAACTTCAATAATAGCGAGGGTGATGGACGATGGATTTCCACTGATATATATGTCGAGGGTCGGGAACAGGAGGAAGGAGCACACGAGGGAGAGGAAGCAGGAGGAGAGGATAGATGGAAAGGAAGACAAGGAGGAGATGCAAGAGAAAGACATGGAATATGAAGACAAAATTGCGAACAATAAAGAAGAGAAAGAGAAGGAGGAAAATGGTGAAAAGGCAGATGAAAAGGAGGATAAAAAAAAGAAGAGGAAGAGGATAAACTGGTATACAGAAAGAAGGAAAATGAAGGAGAATGAGGAGGAAGATATGAGATCAGGAGATAGGGAAGACAAAGAGAGAAAAAAGAGGATACAAATAAATGGAAGCGAGGAACAAGCAGAAGAATTTTTGTCCCTTATGATACTGTTCACGACTATATAGAATAACAACATCGAAAGATCAATACATAAACGTGTAAAACAATAAATGAGGAAAAGGAAGAGAAGATGGAAAACGAAGAAGAAAAATGGATAAGATAGACGATAAATAGAAAGAGACAAACAAAGAATACTAAAGACGCCAAATCTACATACACAGCAACACAAAATAGCGAAAAAAAAAACCGCTGCATTACTAATACATCCTTGCTGTCTAGACTCCTCTGTAGCCGCTCACTATATATTTCTCTCATAAGAGGGAGAAAGGAGGACGCGGAGGAGTGGAGGAGGTTTTTACACGCCTACCCTTTCCCTCTTGACTCATTACCGATAACAGTAAGGGATGAGAAAGAAGAGAAAGGGACGCCAAGGCTTTTTGGAACCAGCAGCTGTGAAACGTTTCAAATGAGGTAGGATAAGAGAGAGAGAGAGAGAGAGAGAGAGAGAGAGAGAGAGAGAGAGAGAGAGAGATAGAATGGAAGAGAAATCTCCAACGCAAAAGTGCAGGTGATAGAAACGAGTGAAACACTAAATACATTCCAGAACTCCCTGCTTGATTCTGTTTTTCCATCTCCCTATAACTGAGAGTAAATCAAGGCCCATATGAAACTGAAGAACTCGAACTGACTCAACTTTGCTCGGAGTTATTTATTTTTTTCGTAACTCTTTCCAAGTCTCCTTTACAAATAGGAAACGTAGAACAAGCAGGAGCAGGTAAACAGACGGCAATGCGGGGAAAGGTGAAGCATTTAACGACTACATACAATCTTAATAATCATTTCTAGTGGAAGTCTTGGATTTTCCCATCCCCTTCTCTGTCTCATTATATCCTAGAAAATGAAAAAAAATGTAGGTCAAGCAAGTGGCAATGTTAGGAGAGGTGAAGTAAGTATCAACCGGAATCTTTCTCTACTCAACTTTTTTTGGAAGGAATTTAGACTTCACTATATCCTTTCCATCCTCAATCTTAGAAGAAGTAAATAGGCAGGTCAAAAGAGACGCCAATGAGAAGAAAGGTAAAGTAAGAAGCAACTGGAACCTTTTTTACAAACTCTTCTGGAAGAAATGTTATTTTGTTCCTATCTCCTATTTTCCTATACCGTTCTCTGCCTCCTTTACATGCTAGGAAAAGTAAATATGTAGGTAAAACAAGCGGTAATGGGAGGAAAAGCGACGTAAGTAGAGACAGGAGCGTTTTCTGCTCAAATCTCCAGGGAAACGGCAATGAGAGGAAGAGTGAAGCAAGTAACGGGTGGATAATAATGACAGTGGTGAAGCGAAGCGGGGATGACGCGGAGCAGGGCAATCGTGTTTGTGGAGAAGCAGCAAAATGAGGATCAGATGACAACGTGTGAGATGCACACCGTACTGCTACTGATGAGATGGGGAGGAACTACGCAGGTAACGAAGGAAGAAGCGATATGAGCATGAGCAAGATGACTAAAGCAATGGGAAGAGATAAAAAAAAAAAACTAGCAGAAATACACTGATATAACCAGGATTCGTGCAATCTTATATTCTTTTCTGCTGCTGCTGGGGAGAAAGGAATGTACGAGCTAGATTGTGGGAAGAAAAGAAAAAGTGATTTCGTGACATAAAAATTTGGCTGAACATTTCACGTTATTTTGTATTTTATTATTTCTACTACATCGGAAAATTTTGTTATATGTGTCTATTTACATATAGATTTGCTTATTCATCTATTTTATCTATCTTTTTATTAACCTCTACAATTAGTCAATGTTGTATTTAATTCATGCAGAGATTCATACGAGCTGAAAAGGACAGTCAAATAAATAAGTTATTCCCTGTATCATTGCATCGTTCATTGGAGCAAGAGTGAAAGAAGGGGATGAGAAGTAAGAGGAAGAGGAAGATGTAGAAGGAGGAGGAGGAGGAGGAGGAGGAGGAGGAGGAGGAGGAGGAAAGGAAGAATCAGGAGGTAATAACAAGTTAAGCTTCCATGGAAGGCTACAAGAGAAACAGCAGATATCATATTTAATTATTATATCTCTTTTTAGTAGTTACACAACGCTTGAGGCAGGTAAGAGTGTGTGTGTGTGTGTGTGTGTGTGTGTGGACGAGCGGTAAATGTATGCGTTCCTTGTCATTTTTCACGTGTTTTTGTATTTTTTCGTCATGTGATAACAACTAAATGATATATCAACGTGTTCCTTCTCATTCGTTTCATTTATTTTTTTTTTCTCTGCACCCTTCTCCTCCTCTTCCTCCTCTCGACTTTTTTTTTCTCTTCCTCCTTTCTTTTCTCCTCCCCCGACCATTATTTCTTCTACAATGTTCGGATATTTAATTTTAAAACAAAATCAGCATCGTTTGCACCATAACTCCTGTCTGGTATGTTCGCCGCGTACATACAGAGGACGGAGGGTTTCACAACTATGCGGCTTCTCCTTCCCTCCCTCGTTGGCTCCTTGCGCCAGATATAGGAGGTGATAGAGGGGCGGCGGGGAAGACGACGAGGAGGAAGAGGACGAGGACACCCGTAGGAGCAGAGGAGATAAAGATGAAAGAGAAGTGGAAGAGAGAAAACAAGAGACAGAAAGGTATGAAGGATGAAAAATGATTTTGAAATGCCGATGGAAAAGTTTTGATGATGCGTAATATTAGTTTGATGTACGTGCTGTCAGATAGAGTGTAAAAGTAAAGGAAACACAAACCTTATTTCACGATTACACGGAAATTCACTTTTGCTGAGCGAAAGCTGTCAAGTTTTCCACTGGCAGCTAAATGTTGCGGGTGACGTGTAGAAAAATAACTGAGAAAAATGTATATACAGATTGGTAGAAAAGAAAACATACATAGAAGCTGCTTAAAACTTAACTTGCAAATGATCTGATAGTGGAATGAAATAATGACGAGAATTACTGTTCATCACCGATAATGATAAATTAAATGTTGTGATAACGTAAAATATTAAAGATAAGCATAAATGTCAGAAGGCATGAATATTTCACGATAAATTTCATAAAAGAGTGTACACATGAAAATAGAAAACTAAGTATTTTTTTCACTTTCAAAGAAACGAGTCATTACAAAAAAAAAAAGAAAAAAACCTTTTCTGACCTTTATTTACCATTATTGTCAATTTTAATTAGACATGAGTTTACCTTTGGTGTCTGCTATCTGTCCTTGCCTGTCTGTCTGTGTGTATACCTTCCGTCTGTCTGACACTCTCTCTCTCTCTCTCTCTCTCTCTCTCTCTCTCTCTCTCTCTCTCTCTCTGTTTTACCGTTTTAAGCCTTTTTATTTCCTTCCTCTGTGTGAAATGACATCCAATCCCGTATAAGAAGGATCCGATGCCAAGTGTGGAATTGAACTGTGTATAACTTGAGACTTACTCTAATATTAATTTCAACTTTGTTTCGAGTTTAACTTTGCAACCTCCTCCCTCCCTAACCTACCAGATCCCAACCTCCTTCACTATTCACCTTCATATCCTCCATTTCTTCACTTCCAGAACATTTCAGATTTTTCTCCCACGTTTATCTGAACTTCTTTAAACACAACCAACCACAACCACACTAAAGCACCTCCTTGATCTCCCTCACTTCATTTTAACCATTTCTTCCTCTCTCACAGGCAGGAGACTCACTTAGACAACCATCAAGCATCCCTCTGACCTTTCTGACGTTACTTCTTACCTCTTTCACGTACAGCATAGCAACCATCCCATCTAACACCTCCCCTTCGCTGATTTCATTCCTTCCCTCTTTCTTCCTCTATGACTCACTCATAGCAGCCTGAGTTACCCAGAAGAAACCCACACATCAGCACCATAGTGCAATTCCATCTGATGCCTTGGTCACCGTCATTCTTTCCCTTCCAATCACCTTCCCGGTATTCACATCTTGCACAGGTTCACATAGGCCTATCCTGACACCGACTGGCACAGTGGGGGAATATATATATATATATATATATATATATATATATATATATATATATATATATATATATATATATATATATATATATATATATATATATATATATATATTGACTTTTGCACCTCTGCGTGTGGTGAAAGGACGCGAGGACTAATATCATGAGAAGGGAAAAATGAGAAAGAAGAGGAAAACGAACGAAAAGCTGGCAAGTAAGAGGATGAAAAGAGTGGACAAGAGTGAAAGTAGGAGGAAGGCGATGAATAAAGAGAGAGAGAGAGAGAGAGAGAGAGAGAGAGAGAGAGAGAGAGAGAGAGAGAGAGAGAGAGAGAGAGAGAGAGAGAGAGAGAGAGAGAGAGAGAGAGAGAGAGAGAGAGAGAGAGAGAGAGAAAGAGAGAGGAAACAACAAAGGCATGTAACAATAAAAAGTAGATATATACAAAAGAAAAGAAAATAACAGAAGAAGAGAGAGAGAGAGAGAGAGAGAGAGAGAGAGAGAGACTAAAGCTACTGACAAACTCCATCGTATCATCCTCCCCCTCCCCTCTCTCTCTCTCTCTCTCTCTCTCTCTCTCTCTCTCTCTCTCTCTCTCTCTCTCTCTTTCTCTCTCCTTTTCGCACTCTTGAAACACTAATGATCTAATCAAACTTCTAATCCATACCTACTTTGAAGCGGTAATTAGTCCATAAGTGCAATTTTAACTTTTCTTCACTTATTCATTGAGGGATGAAATAAAATGGCGTAATCTGACAATGTACTGGGGAGAAAAAGCAGAAAGAAAGAGTCAATCAGCTTTAGTGGCATTTAAAACGACACAACCGCATATTCAATTCATTTTGTATTTATATATTTGTCTTTTTTTGTGGGAGTCGTATTTGATACTTTCACATGGAGTATGGAAAGTCAATAAGGTTTTAGAGGAGATATTCATGATTGGGGATCGTTCAGCAAGCAATCTGCACATCAGTACAAAAATGACACACATGAGAATCAAATTTATAACCTGCGTGGCTTTTGAGGAACAGTCGTCGTGCGGGAGTAAAGTGTTGAAGAATCCGAGATGAAGAGTCGTTCATAATTATTACAAGTCATACTGGATAAAGGTACAAAATATTAATAGAACTAATGAGCCAATAAGTGGCACTTACATTTAATTTACGCCGTAATAAATGCATTGATGTTAATTGCAATAGACATCTCCCCCCGGCTGTTCTTTTACATAAGAGCAGGTTCGTCTATGCATCAGGTATAATAATTAAATTACGTATCAGTACTTAGATTAATTGAAAATAGATAAGGCATTGAGTTAATATCATATTTCCATTACTTTCTCGGCTATCGGTTCATAGCATCTTGTTATATTTTCTTCACCTTTTGTTTTCCACCGGCCTGTGCTGTCATATTTCATTTATCTAATAATTTATCCTTCCATGGTAGAGTATTGTATTCATGACTTTCTTTATTTCTATGATCTTTCATGAAAAAAAAACATTGTTATTCAATTATCTTGTATCTATTTGTGCAATCTTTTACATCTCTGTATTATTGTTATATTTTCTTAATATCCTCGTCTATCTGTAAATACCAACTCATCATATTTTTCATTTATTAATCTACTTTTTTTTATAAAATAGATATTACATTCTTAAATATCTCGGTATTTTGTCTCAATAACTCTTATCATGCTGTGTAATGTAAGCTACTTTGGTTTTCTATTGCATTTCGTGATCTTGCACCACGAATGAGAAGCGGTCAAAACAAATCCTCATAAACATCTTTATGCTTCGGCGTTTAATCTCGATATTGGAAGTTGGAAGTTGCTGGCGTGTGTACGGGTATGACCTTTAAAGAGAGTCCTTGTGAGATCCCAAAGTGCTTCAAAACTAGACCCTTGAGTATAGAACAGAAAAACACACCAGGTTCGCAAAAAAAAAGTCTAAAAACAATACACCTAGAAGTAGGCATAGAAAGCATGAAAAACCACACCATTACCTGGCCCCCTGATAACACTTACAAAGGAGTTGAAACAGTACCAGGAGGGGGAGGATAGGGAGGAAGAGAAAAACGGAGGGAGAGAGAGAGCCATTACCCGCCCAGCTGTAAAGGGAGTCCAGTTTCCTGTTTTCATTGAAGCAGCGAATGGACGAGTATCAGCGTGCAGTCGGCGTATTGGGAAAACATTAGGGGGGGTTGAGTTATCGGTTAGCCTTGTTTCCTCCTGCTCTTGTTCCTTCTTCTTATTATTCCCCTTCCTCCTATTTCTGCAGGTACTTCCACTACTTCAACTCTACAAAGGATGGCCGAGAGAGAGATAATGAGGGGAAAAGAGAGAAAGGGGGAACGTCGACGAAGGCGAAGGAGCGAATTGGTTGTAAACTCCCTTGTTGCTGATCTAAGGAACACAGCTAGTACAGAGGTGAGGATCGTTAAGAGATAGTGGTAATGTGTGGTTTTCCATGGTGAAAGACAACTGCAACAACAATAACAATAACAACAACTACTACTACTACTACTACTACTACTACTACTACTACTACTACCACTATTACTACTACTACTACAACTAATAATACTATTACTACTACTACTACTACTACTACTACTACTACTACTACTGCTGATACTACTACTACTACTACTACTACTACTACTACTACTACTACTACTACTACTACTACTACAACTAAGGATGAAGTGAAAAGATGATTCCAAAGCTTACAGTCCATTCAGAGAATTCTCAATTTGAAGGAAACTAATGAAAATTGAACGTCTTTAAAAAAAAAAAAACCCTGAACCAAATTAGAACTTTCTTTGTGTGACTTAAACGTTTCATTTTGTCTTGCTTTTAACACATTTTCATTATTACATAACATACTCACCATCACTATCACAGTTATTACTCGTCATTATTTTCCTTTATCTCCCTCATCATATCCAGTCCATGCATTTCGCTCTGATCATCTTCTTTTCATACCTCCCATCATATTCCTTTCATTTGTCACCTCTTTTTTCTTCTTCCTACCAAACCTTCCACCCTCGCGATAGTGATGGAGGGTATAGGGAAGCAAGAAATATCTCAAATATATCAGGAAACGAGCTGCAGAAAGGAAGAAATAAAGTAAAAGAAGAAGGGAAGTATGCAGAGAGGGATGAATGAGAGAGGAAAGTGTGAAGAATGGAGAGAAGGGCTCTTAAAATAGGAAAGAGGTGAATATTTTTATAGAAATGATGAGATGAGATGAGAGAGAGAGAGAGAGAGAGAGAGAGAGAGAGAGAGAGAGAAACAGAAGAGACACACGCACAGGTGAAATAAAGGAAATGAAGGAGTGAGGGACCAATTATGGCCTAACTTTCTCTCTTACTCCCTCTCTCTCTCTCTCTCTCTCTCTCTCTCTCTCTCTCTCTCTCCTTATATCACTACCTCTACTTTACACTTTAATACTCTTACTATTAGTACTACTTAGAACATAAATAACGGAAACATAAATATTACAATAAGAATGCTAGTAGTAGTAGTAGTAGTAGTAGTAGTAGTAGTAGTAGTATTGTCTATCCATAGCACTCATATTTCAGACAGACACCTCCTTTGAGTTCAATAGCCTAGACACAATGGCGCGACTTGTCCTACCGTCACACTAATAAAGATGGCGAGAGAAAGGAACAGGACAGCCGGTGCATGACCTGCCTGAAGCGTGGCAGTAATAAGGGTAATGACGAAATGAAACAATTATACCAACGAACACGACATCAAAGTGAGTAAAAGTAATGCATTGTCCTCATTTGTTCCACTCGCACATCTCATAAAACTTCGCCCTCATTTTTTACACCACTTACTCTTGCTTTTGGACGGCGGGAAAAAATGGAATTAATGCGTATTAAGAGACTGTTAAGAGCAAATTTCAGTCCCCTCTCTCTTTCTCTCTCTCTCTCTCTCTCTCTCTCTCTCTCTCTCTCTCTCTCTCTCTCTCTCTTTCATTACAAAATAGAAAATAAAAAACTAAAAAGAAATTACAGCTGAAGTAAAGAAAAGCATAAAATAATTAATCCTTATGTTGTTTTCCTCTAATTCTTCCGTTCATTCCTCTGCTCTTCTTTTTTTTTCGCTTTTCTCCTCCTTCTTCTCTTTGCATGTATATCACTAGAGAAATTTTAATACGGTAAAGTAAATATTGCATCAGAGAAGCAAATAGCATGCTAAAAAGGAAAAGCCAAACTACATACAATACATACAAAACCAACATCGATGAATGAGTGAGTTTGAGATAGGTTTCAAAATGATCGACAATGTACGAGGTTATGTATGATAATTGTGTGTGTGTGTGTGTGTGTGTGTGTGTGTGTGTGTGTGTGTGTGTGTGTGTGTGTGTGTGTGTGTGTGTGTGTGTGTGTGTGTGTATCTTCAGAGGTTAAAAAGACAATTAACCGGGTTCTCAAGACTGTTGTTGATAATATAGAAATCTTGTAAATCTGTTACTGTAGTCATTTATAAAAACATCGATAAAAATTCGTGAACTTCAGCTATAGTTTTTTTTTTTCTTTTTTTCTAATATCGTGGAAATGCGGCGAAGAAGTGTTTCAGAATACGGGTCTAAAGTTCTCCTACTGCTATAGTCAGTCGTCTTGCCGTAGGATTAAGACAACCGTAAAAAGAAATTGTTTGAATGAATGCACACACTTAATAAGAGCAGGAGGCTAATATTGTGTTTCTTTTCTGGTTACCATGTTACCATCTGGAAGAGACATGGATGAGTTCCATTGCTACTTTTTTGTCAACGCTTTTGTGTTTTTCGAAGTTTACGAAACTAATCTTAACAGAGTGACTACATTACAAAATCTGAACATTTATAATCATGTACAATAAAACATTTATATCTTGTAGTGAATTAATTGAAGCCGATAGACATTAAAAAAAAAAAAAAACATGAATGGACCATAGTTGAAAAAAGAGGGCAAAAGTTCACGTTAACCATATAATGAATTATCTAGCATTAAGAAAATTAATGAAAGACTACAATATAACAACATTTTAAAAGAGGTTGCAGTACAGAATAAATGCTGAAATATTTCAAGTAGATATACGAAAGCAAAATATCTAGTAATGAAAAAAAAAAATGCAACCAAAATGGAACATTTCCATCTGCCCTGAATGGTGGCGGAATAAAAATAAAATATTTAGCCTTGCACTGATATTTGCCACCTCCCTCCTTCAATATCAGGCACACTGAGAACCTTTACTTGTAGTATCACTATTTTCAAAACTCACACTCACCGAAAATTGCATTACTTTGAATTTTGTAGATGTTAATAAAGATTTAAAATAGTTGTATATAATAGTGTTGTATATATAGGAAACCGAAGCAAAAAAAAAAAATGGGAAGAATTAATATAGTCAACTTCAACAGTTTCATTTATCCTGCATGATTAAAAAAATAAAGGCAAAAAATATAATGATAATGATATAATACTTTTTACTGGTATTCTACAAACGAGTGAGTGATAATTTCCGCACCGACCAATCATAGAGGCGATAATAACTTTGTCCATGATAACGGGATAAAGCCAACAATGCAGAATTTCACAGATTATTATTCTTTTTATAATGTTTTTTTTTTAACGAAATGAATAGAAAAAACACAAACGATTTACCTAAAGTCTCTCTCTCTCTCTCTCTCTCTCTCTCTCTCTCTCTCTCTCTCTCTCATTCCTGTCCCAACATTTTCTTTTCTCACCCTCATACTAACATTTTATTTCCTGTTCTTTTTCTCTCCTTGTCGTCTTGTGCCTTCTTTTATTTTCCCTTTTTCCGTCTTACATTCCTTCTAATCCTCCCGTTTTCTTTTTTTTTTCCATTTTTCCAGGATACTTATTTGTCTCTATGTGTGTCTTGTTCACGTCCTCCGCCTTTCATTTTCTCCTTCGCCGACACTCTTTCTTCTCTTTCTTATTACGCTTCTATGTCACGTCTCACGGCTTCTCCTTTACGCGTTTCTCTTTAATTTCTTGTTATTTTTGTTCCTGTTCTTTTCAGTTTTTCTTTTTTCCTGGTTCTTTATTCTTCGCCTTCGTAATCAGGTTAGGTTTTTATTTTCGTTTGTTTTTTAGTATCTTTGTTTATTTAAGAATGAAGTTATCTAGATGTTCTCTCTCTCTCTCTCTCTCTCTCTCTCTCTCTCTCTCTCTCTAAATTTAATTCTACGCTTTTATATACTTTTTTCCTCTTCACACCGTCATTTACAGTTAACGAAGCTCTTTTTCTATTTTCTCCACTATTTAGTATAATTTATATTATTTTTCAAGCTTTACCTTCATCTACTTTCACCACAGCTTTGGCGCGCTGCCGGCACGTCCTAAAATGAACTGCGAAGCCAGTCCTTATTGAAAACCTTCCCATGATAATGACTTTAAGTGCACGATAATTCTGTAAAAGCATACTCTCTCTCTCTCTCTCTCTCTCTCTCTCATAGGAATTGCAGCGTGTTAAGGAGACGCTTTTGTACACGTGGAAATAACGTAACTGTAAAAAGACACTCTGGAAATAAAAGTAATTGTAAAAAAACGTCATGATTGGAAGAAAATGGTGAGGGTCTCCATGCAACAGAAGAGGACATTTTCAAAAACCGTTCTCTCTCTCTCTCTCTCTCTCTCTCTCTCTCTCTCTCTCTCTCTCTCTCTCTCTCTCTCTGCATTTTCGTTTTCCATGTCAAATGTTCGGAAAGAAAAAAAAAATGCGACAAAAAATACTAGGCTAAAAAAATACTATGAAATGAAATGTAACTTAGGGCAATTAAAATCGCGGTGTTTGTAAAAAAAAAATATGAAAAGGTAAGAATATTAAAAGATTTAAACAAATGAAATGAAACTTTAATGGAAATATAAAATAAAATAACAAAAATTAAATAAAAATTTATGTTATTTAAATTTGCAGGAAACATTCTTTCTAATTTTCTTTTGTTTATTTTGTATTATGCCGAGATCTGAATACTCTTTCTCTCTCTCTCTCTCTCTCTCTCTCTCTCTCTCTCTCTCTCTCTCTCTTGTAATAATGATAATAATAATAATAATAATAATAATAATAATAATAATAACAACAATAATAATAATAATAATGATAATAATAATAATAACGATAATAATAATAATAGTACTACTACTACCACTACTACTACTCTAATAATAATAACAATAATAATAATAATAATAATAATAATAACAATAATAATAATAATAATAATAATAATAATAATAATAATAATAATTATAATAATGGTAATAATAACGATAATAATAATAAATAATGATAATAATAATAATAGCAATAATGATAATAATAATAATAATAATAATAATAATAATAATAATAATAATAATAATTATAATAATAATTATAAAAATAATTATAATAATACTGATACTACTAATAACAATAAAAACTAAAATAATAATGATAGTAATAATAATAATAATAGTAATAATAATAATAATAATAATAATAATAATAATAATAATAATAATAATAATAATAATAAAACAATAAAAATGATAACAATAATGATAAAAACTACGATAATGATAATAAAATAAAGATATAAAAGAAAATATTAAAGCCACAAAGAAAACTGGAATACACGGCACACTTATTGTGAAAATGTGATAGTAGTATAATGGTTCAGGAAAATAAAAAAAAAATATATATAAAAAATCAAATGTATTTTTGAAGGTTTCTTATGATGTTGCATGTTCCAGTACTGGAGTGGTAGTCAAGTGACGGCAGCGACCATGAATCTCCACTCTGTTCTTTCCTCAGCCAGGCTAAACAGATCCACAACCCTATATCACTCTCCAAGTTGAGCCAGCAATGCATCCATATATTTCATTCTTTATCTTCCCCTTGATCTTGTAACCTCCAGTCTTCCTTGTTTTATATGTTATGGCCTATAGCGCCTGTAGGCATACTTGAAGACTATATGCGGGAAGTGCTGCTCAGTTTCCGCCCATTAGTGGCGCAGGCAATTTTATTTATAGTGGTACCCATATTAGGCTCCATATGTATTTTGGTAACATGTAGATAATTCTAAACCACACGACACTTCGCATAGCTTCAAAGCGGTATGTGGTGGGGTTCGAACCTAAGCGTGGACATCTGCTCACCTTATCCACAACGCCACCACCTCCTAATAAGTAATACCGATCCAGTCCATCTACTCCCATATGCCCAAGAGTTTAATTGCTTTTTCCTTACAATTTTCCGCAGCCTTTTCTTCACCCAAGCTCCTCTCATCACTTCTTCATTGGAAACCTGTGTTGTCCAGGGTATTGTTAATAATCTACGCAAAAACCACATTTTTCCTGCTTCAAACATTTTCTCCATTGTCTTCCTCATTGTCCACGTCTCACAGCCAAATAATGTCATAATGTTGACCATACATAACATCTCAACAGTCGTAACCATAAATCCGTGTTTATAGTATATTAGTCATTCATCTTTCCTAATGCATTTTTGGCCCCCTAATTCTCGTTTTCATTTCGTTTCTGAATTTATGCTTCCTAGATATTTAAAGTTTTCAACTTGGTTAATATTTCTGCCTTTACATCAACTCTTACTCTTAGTCTCTCTCTTCTCTTAGCTATCCCATAACTTCAGTCTTGTTTATGTTTATCCTTAGTCCTCTTCTACAAGACTCATTAAGAGTAATTGTTAGACTTTGCAGCATTGTTTCAGAATCAGCAACAGTACTGTCTCATCAGCTTATCTTACACTTGTAATGTTTCTGCCCCAAATTTTAATGTTATCCATGTTTTCCAACCCCTCAATACATTTCTGACCATACAATGAAAAATAAATCAGGTGACAGTACGCATCCTTGTCTTACTCCTCTGCGTTCTTTTTTGCACCTTCAATCTACACAGCTGACATTTGATCCTAATATAAATTTGAAAATAATCGTAAGTCCTTAACATCTAGTCCAATCTCTTGCAGTATACGAATCAAATCTTCATGTCTCACCAAATCGAAAGCCTTCTCGAAGTCCACGAAACACATATAGATATCCTTCTGCTTTTCAATTGTTCTTTCTGTAATCATTCTCAGCAAAAATTGCATTAGCATTTCTGAATCCATGTTGTTTCTTCGATGCACAGCTGTATATCTTCTGCCTTATTCTGTTTCTGATAACAGTGAGAATTATCTTACCGAGCTGGCTCATAATGCTGATTGTTCTGTTCCTCACATTCTAATATTCCTTCTTTCTTCAGTATGTCAATAAACATTGACTCTCTTATCCTTTCTGATATATACCCGGTGTTATATATCATATCAGCCATCTGTATCATCTTCTCCACCCCAAATATTCCTGCGGGTTAAATCACCTCAGTGGAAATTACATCTTCTACAACGGCATTTCCCTATTTTATACCTTTAAAAACATGTTCCACTGCTGCCTTCAAAATTATTGGTCCTTCCAGTTCTCCTTCGGTCTTGCTCATTTCCTTTTTCATTTTTATAAGTCATGATATATATCGTTTCATCTGCCGAGAACTTCCTCTAGTTCCATTAATACGTTTCCTTGTTCATCTTTTATAGATTAATTTTTTTGTGAGTTTATTAAATACATTAATCTCCCTCACCTCTTCATACATCTGTTTAGAGTTTGTTAGTTCCAGTTGTTCCACCTCATCACATTGTTCCTTCAGTCATTCTTCTTTTCTTTCTTTACATCTCCGCTTGACTTCTCTGCCCATTTTCCTATACCTGTTAGGGTTCCCTTTTCAAGAGTCGTGTTTTGTCCATCAGGTTCGATATGTTTTCTGTCATCCATCTTTGATTTGCTCTCCGTTTCCCACAAGGCACCAATTCTTCCACAGCCCCAACAGAGCCTGTTGGAAATGTTTCCATTCCCCTTCTATTTCATGTTTCTCTACTTCATCTTGCAGTACTTTATATCTATTCTTCACTTCTACAGTATTTCAAACGATTTTTTAATATTTTATCTTTATAATAAACTCCGATTTCTTATTCCTTTTATTTGTGATGTTCTTCCCTTATTTAAGTACACTCTTACCTCTGCCATTAAGGGTGTGTGATCACACCCTCTTCTACAGTCTGCGCCAGGATATGTCTTGCACTGCGTTTCTAAATCTTTCATTTATGGTTACATAATCAATTTGGTTTTTATATTGTCCTCTTGGACTTTCCGTTCATGATCCTCTTGGATGTTGCCTGAAGAACGAATTTGCAATCACCTGTCCTTCCTTTCTAAACCATTCCACCAGTTTTTCTCCTCTTTCGCTTCTCACCCTGAGTCCGAATGGTCCCAGCCCCACTACTTCTCCTCTTCCTCCGTCAATCTTTGCATTTAGATCGCCCATTACTAGATTAATTTCATGCGGTTTATACTGTCTCATAGCTTGTTCTACCATTTCATGAAATTGGTCTAAATTTTCTTGTAGACGGTTTGCTGTTGGTGCATATACTTGAATGATGTTTATGTTGATTGTTTTTTCTAGCTAACTTTACTAGTAGGACTCTGTGTGGTATGGCCATGTAACCCATCATACATCTTGCTAATTCTGTGGACATCATCTTAAGAGAAGTAATTAATGTGACGATTTTGACAAGAGATGACAACCAAATCAGTGAGGGTCTGTGATAGATGTTGTATTGTTTGGTAGCTAAGGTGACCAGACAGTAAACAGTGGTATATTGTGAAGATAAATTATGTTAGCTCAAGGGTTATAAAACACTTCTTACAGATCAAATACAGTTATATAGAGACAGAGAAATGAGATACAAAAACACTTTAAGGTGAGACAAGGGAAACTAAATTGTTTAAAAACATTACAGATAGCGACAAAGAAGATAATTCACTGAAAATGTATGGAAAGAAAAATGAATAGTCAGATGACAAAATGAACATATTGCAAAGCATTATATTGTGAGCACGGTGTGATGATGAATCATGAGAAAGATTTTAGCTGTAAATGAAAGTACGCGAAACTTGTGGTGTTCCTTTATCACGTTGTTGGCTTACCTTAAGGTGATTATTTCCATGATGCACAATGACTAAACATGACACCAGAATTCAAGTGAATAATAAAAGGAAAATTTTATAGAATCTTTTTTAAATGAAAACTATATATATATATATATATATATATATATATATATATATATATATATATATATATATATATATATATATATATATATATATAAAGTTAGAAACATCACAGTATAAATAGTTTTGGTCAAACATAAATAATTTTATGTCAAATACAGAGAAAAGAAAAAGTTGATTTGTTGAAGAAACGATAGAAGAAAAAGAACGTTGCATGCAGCGCAGACTCAGATTAAGTCTTGTCTAATTTTTAGAGTGTTGCATTTTATAAATGAAGGAAGAGAAAAAGTTCATGTTAAATATGAAATTAGAGAGTGCTCTGCTTAACTTATCAACAATCGTTGTTGTTTATTAGAAGGTCAGAATTTGCTCCTTAAGATCATTAAAAAAAAAGAATGACATGAAAAATAATTGTGTGTAAGCAAAATAAGAAATTATTTTTATATGAGAGATACTGATGTTGTTCAGTTGGCAATTAAATCCATTGCAGCAGTTCATGTTGATTTTATGATGTGACGAAAACCATGATGAAGGTACATATTTTGAAATGTGCATTGTTTTTCCTTCTACATGTCATTTGGGAGCAGATTGAAATGTTTACTTTTTCCAAGAGAAGATTGATGAACTGACCCAAGGTTGGTAATTATGACTCAATGAGTGACCGCATTACCAACTTTGGCTACTACTTAAACTTTTAGAGGAATTTTCGCCGACATCTTATTTCCGCAAGATGAACTTCCTTAATTTCTTTTCTTTATAGTTATAGGTTTTTTTCTGATTGGATATATTAATATCAAAATAGTTGGAAAAAAATTTCCTGGCTTACAATACAAATCTGTGGAAAAATATGCTTAACAGTTGATTTCTCTTACTGGTCAAATTGAATGCTATATTTTCTCTACAAAGGCTTTATCTCTAATCTCTGAACATGTGAAATTTGCTAATATACGTCTTCCCAGCATTTACGGATGGGTACCTTTATCTATACACAATGTAAAGATAAACTGCAGTTCCTTATAAAAGTATCAGCCTTCCGGGAACTGGATGGTACGACTGGCTGTGGACAGCGATCGCTGTCGGGATCACTGATGTTCGCGGGCGTGGGCGAGGGCCGCACTTATATCTCCCCTGGTTTTGGCAGCATGGAGCAGGCCCTCCAAACCCACACCCGGCACGGATAAGGCAACGAACACCCAGCCATCTCACCAGTCGCACAAGGACGCACGGTCATAAAGAGGGAATCCAGGAGAAATTTAACACCTAAAAAGAAACGAGTAACAAAAATGAAAATATGAAGAAGAGAGTAAGAAGTAGAAGAATAAATGAGGGAAGAAGATGAGACAAAATAAGCAAGTACCAAGATTATAAGACGCTATCACTAACCTGATAGATAAGAGAACCCGTGACCACCACCGAGAAAAAAAAAAACAAGAGGCGGTGAGTCATTATAAGACTAACAGAAACGGAGATTAGCAGCAGATTACAAGAAGAGATACCTAGTGGCAATCACTAAACTTGATACTAGCAGCGGAGACTTTGTTTGGGCGACAGAGCTATCAGACTAGAGAGGGTCAAGATGGGCAAGCCACTTTTAAAGCTAGCAGTAATTTGAGAAAGACAGTTCTAATGCAGTCAGAGTAAAATGTTGGTGTAATATTTAAACATGGAGAGATTGACTATGTGTAGGATGGTGTTTTTTTTTATTTGAAGGTTAATTGCAGAGTATGTGTAGAATGCGATCCTCACTGATATATAGTTGCAGGGTTGGTGCAAGATGTATTTTACCAGTGAATGGAAATTGCGTGATGTGATTTGAATAATGTGAATAATATGGAGGAACCTGAGATATCTGAAGGAATTTAAGTGAAGAGAGTTGTTTTTATCACCAAATGTTAATTGTGCAGTGCGATTTAAGTTCAAGGAATAATGTGACATAATATGACATATTTGATGATGGAATTTGAGTGACAAGACAGAGTAATCGAATATTCGTGGTTTTTCGCTGTTGTCGGAGGATCGTATGCACTAAATGTGAGTAAATAATATAAATAAGCAGTCTTGAAGATTAGGGACGCATGCACAACATTCTCTCTCTCTCTCTCTCTCTCTCTCTCTCTCTCTCTCTCTCTCTCCAGCATTAACACATGGCCAGCATCATGAGTGAGTCAAAGAAGGATCATTGGCATTACCGTGAGTTTCTCGTAACTCAAGAAATTACAGGGTTAATCTCTGCCACTGAATTACCAAAGAGGGGACCGGACGATGAGGTAACTATGAAAAAAAAGTGTTTAGCGAGATGAGACGAGCAGACCAGCACATATGAGAGAGAGAGAGAGAGAGAGAGAGAGAGAGAGAGAGAGAGAGAGAGAGAGAATGAAAACAATAAAGGAATAAGTAACGATAAAAAAAAAGACATTAAGGTTATTGTAATTTTAGAACATATAACGTCATTTATACAATTCTTTACTAACTGCTGACACCACTGACTCCTATTCCTCCTACTTTTCCTCTCTCTTCTTCTCCTCCTACTCCTCCTCCCCCTCCTTCTCCTCTTCCTCCTCTTCTTCCTCTCTCCAATTCTCCCCAAGTCCCAGGCATTCATTATCTTCCCCTCTCTCTCGTCTCCCTCGCTCTCTCCTTTTCCTCCCTTTCCAACCAACTCCTTTCTAACCTCTGCTCTTTCTCTTTCCCCTCATACTCCTTCCCACTCCTCTCCCTGTGGCACCTCCCTTACCCCAGAGCAGGTGTGTCAAGGTGGCTGGTGCTTCCCTCACACAGACAGGTGCCTCGAACCGACTAGACTGCGCTAATTAGTGGCGCCTCCTACCTGTCCGTCTGTTACCTGTGCGGCTGCAGCAATGTGTGTGTGTGTGTGTGTGTGTGTGAGAGAGAGAGAGAGAGAGAGAGAGAGAGAGAGAGAGAGAGAGAGAGAGAGAGAGAGAGAGAGAGAGAGAGAGAGAGAGAGAGAGAGAGAGAGAGAGAGAGAGAGAGAGAGATGAATATTACGGAGGGGATAGCGCATGCATAAGCTTAATAGATTGTCAAGGAATAAGATGCCGAGAATAATGTGATTTCAGCTCACACAAAAGACAGCAAATCCAGAGAAGACGTGAGCCTCGCATGTTGGGAGATAAATGGAAGGTGGAGGAGAATAACGCATATTACGTAAGGGCGTTTACAATACAGAGGAAAAAGAATGAAAATAAGAAGTTTCACATTGCACTCTGACATTATTTCTCAGTGCACAATTAAGAATAAACATGAGAAGCAAGATATTTCACAGTATAATTATTTATATATTAAATTGAAACTAGAATACATAATAAGTATCATGCTATACTCTACCATTATTTTTCATTATGCTAATGATAGAAAAAAACATAAAAACTAAACATTATTACAGGGTATTATTTTCATTTCAAAGTTATGATAAACAAAGAAAGAGGAAAAAAACATAACATATCTCATGAAGGGTAAGATCAAGAATACGTGAAAAGCTATAGCATTCTACACGCATTCCCTTTATATAATTTTAAACGCAAGTAATAAAGGTTCAGCCCAACCTAACGACAATGAGCAATAACAAACCTAATCTAACTTAACGCAACCTATCAACTTGAACAGAAACAAATCTCATCTAACTCAGCATAATCTCAAACTAACAACATTTCACACCGAACAGACGGCAAAAGTAATTAATATAACAAAACCTAATCACACTAAGAAATAAGAAACCTGATCTAACTTCCCACAACCACCAATAACATAACTGATCTAATCTCACTTAACCTAACCTAACCATCTATACCGATCAATAGCAGACCTAACCTAGCCTAACCTAACCTAATCACTCAACCTAGGCAATACTTAATCTGTCACTTCATAGCATAACCAAGGTCCCAATAGGTATGGTATACTGAACAATAAAAAGCCTAACCTAATCTAAACTTACCTAACCTAATCCTAACACGGTCACATGACAAAACATACTTACGAGTGTTTCATTTCACGAGCTGGTGTTATCCTCCTACTGCTAAATCAAAGACGAAAGGTGCAGGACTGGGTAGTGTAAGACAAGAAAGCACTGTTTTTTTCTGAATAAAATAACAACCTTTTTCAGTCAAAGGAAGGAACTGCATGTAGTAGTGATGATATCAAAGTGTTGAATGCAATTCATCCATAAAGTATATGTTTGTTTCTCTTTATTCTTGCTTTAGTTACCTCTCTTGCTCCCTAGTGATAAATGTTTCAAACTAGTCCTAGAAAAATGTTTTAAAAAGTATATGTTAAAAAAGGGCTAGCCTATCAGTCCTTAACCTTCTTCATGGTTATGGAAATTATTTATTAATGTGTCACTGAATGTAAAGTGGCTTGTGGAGGGTCACAGGAGAGGAGAGGTAACGCAAAATGATTTTTATACTTTTACGTAACATGAATATTTAAGAAAGTTTAAATGGAAAGCAATTATTAAAAAGGTTATGGGTATTGAAAGGTAAAAATATTGAACAGTGAAAGTATCACAAGCCAAACCAATGATGAAATAAAAAAAAAAAAAAAATTACATAAAAATAAACAAAATAAATCCTAAACACAAAGTATATATTCACAAATCTTTACCATAAAAATAACAATAAAACCTACAAATATTTGCAAAAACCCACGCAGTCGTAAGATCTTGGCGGAGGGGATACTGCGTGCTACAAGGGAAGGAGGAGGGTTTCCCGCTGACCTGGCAATATTGTTTCATTACTTGCACGTCGCGGCAGGTGTTGCTGGGGAAGGCGGCGCGTGTGGTCTGAGGTTGAGACAGGTGGGTGTGGGGGAAGAATGCGACAGGGTGCGAGAAAAAGGAATGAATAAGGGACTTCAAAAGTATATATGTGAGTCTGTGGGAAGAACGAACTCATATGTAAGGACTGAGAATAGATATAAAGCATGGTAGATGTGTATGGAAAAGGAAGGAAAGAGCGAGAGAGTTAAAAGGAAAGAGAAACGTGGTTTGAAAAAGAACAAGTGATAGGACTACGGGTATGCATATGGTTTGAAGGGCCCCAGTGTGAGTGTGTTTTTAGGTGCTTGGCTTGTGATTCGCAGCCAAGTTAGGGAGAGTGAAAGTAAATAGAACTATTGTAAGAGTGAAGGAACACAGAAGGAAAGCTACCAAGGAAGAGGGAGGAGTGCAGAAGGAATGGAATGGAATTGTTATGTGGGGCATGTGGAGACAGGCGACAAGAATGGATATGAATGCATGTGGATAAATGGATGGGGGGATAATTTAGGTACAGGTCGATAGGGGTTGAGAGAGAGAGAGAGAGAGAGAGAGAGAGAGAGAGAGAGAGAGAGAGAGAGAGAGAGAGAGAGAGAGAGAGAGAGAGAGAGAGAGAGAGAGAGAGAGAGAGAGAGAGAGAGAGAGAGAGAGAGAGAGAGAGAGAGAGAGAGAGAGAGAGAGAGAGAGAGAGAGAGAGAGAGAGAGAGAGAGAGAGAGAGAGAGAGAGAGAGAGAGAGAGAGAGAGAGAGAGAGAGAGAGAGAGAGAGAGAGAGAGAGAGAGAGAGAGAGAGAGAGAGAAGGGGAACGTGCATAAACATGAAGGCAAGCGAACTGAAAAACAGAAAGAAACAGAAAGAAAAAAAAAGAGAAAGAAAAGACAAATGAAGCAAATGAAGACAAATTACACACACAAAAAAAAGACGCCACTAACACAATCTCACACACACACACACACACACACACACACACACACACACACACACACACACACAGTTACACTTACACTCACTCAAAAGCACTCTAACAAACATTCAATAGAGAGGCACTGAAAGAACACGTCAAACAAGAACAAAAACAAAAATAAAAATAAAAATCACCCGTCATGCCCTCTCATCCCACAAAAATAAAATAAAATAAATAAAAATCAACACGTTAGACTTGGCTCCCACACCGTCACCTTTTCCTCACCTTTACGCTGTCTCCCTCAGTACCAATTACCACTCATTACACAGGTGAGCATAACGGGCCTTCATTCCACCTCTTCCTCGCCCTTCCCCCTCCCGTTTCCCCTGGCTCATTGCAGCAGTCTCTGGGGGGTCGTGGCAATTCAGCGAGAGTGGTAGTGGCTTGAGATAAGGGGACACACAGAGAGGGAAGGAAAAGGAGAAAGAGGGAGAGAGAGGGAGGGAGGGGGAGAGCAATGGCAAATACAAATGGAGGGGAGGGAAGGGAGGGGAAGAAAGAAAGGGGAAGAAGTGGAGCAAGGGACGTATAATGAGGTGGATTAAAATGGGCATGTGTGAAGAGAGGGAATAAGAGAGATGGTGGAGAAAAAGAGATTATCAAATATAGATGGGAATTGCATATAAAAAGAATTAGAAAATATAAGGATAGGGAATAGAAAATCGAATGGAGAATAAAACTATCAGAAATGGATGAAAGAAGTACAATAAATGGCTGATAAAAGTCAAAGAAACGAGATAAGTGAATGAGATGTGAGTGAGTGAGGGAGTGAGGAAAAAATATTACAAATCAATCAAATAAACAGATGAGAATAAAGGAAATTAAGAGAAGTGGAAAAGGGAAAGCTAATATGAGACCCATTCTGTGGAAGAGAGAAAGGGGTGAGGAGTTTCTTCTTTATAGGACAGGAGGGAGGAGTAAAGGAAAACAGAGACGAGGAACATGGGAGCACGATGGTAAAGGCATGAAGAGCAACAGAAGATGGTTGTGAAGACGAGAGCAGCTGGCATGGTATTGGGAGAAGTTGGAAGGCAAAAAAAAGAGAGAGAGAGAATATGAAAGTATCAGGAGAGAGAAAAAATTAGAAGATGGAGTTGAGGAAAACCATAGATGAAGGTAACTAGAGAAGTGAAGGGAAAGTAAGGGAAACCTGAAGAAACTACATGATACAGAGAAGCTGATAGAGAGAAGGTACAAAAGGAAGAAGAAAAAAGAGAGAACAAAAAGAAAAATGGCCGAGGAAACCAGTTATTGGAAAGTGAGAAACTAAGAAAGAAGAGAATGGTACGAGTTAGGGTCGAAAGTAGCTTGAGGATATGAGGTCAAGGCAAGAAGGCAATGTTTTTTTTCTCTCTTTTTCTAGTGTGAAACAGGGACCATGGTGGCGCGAGAGGCGAGAGAAGAGTGGAGGGAGAGGAAGGAGGAAGAGGGGGAATGGTCATGGGCAGAGTGGGAAGTAGCTTGAGGTTATGAGGACAACAGGGAACAGAGGGGAAAGGGTTTTTTGGGTCAAACAGTCCCCTCATCACGGGAATGTTTACCTCCGCCTCTCTGTGGGCCGAGGGGCGTCATTCGGAGCGGCACAACACTCGGACTGGGGAATATTTCGCGGGGGAAAGAAGAGGGTGAGGCATGGATGTGAGGAATATTTTTGTTGGAGAAAGGGGAAAAAAAAATATGTGAGTCATGATGTGAGGAGTGTCGGGAAGAGGAATATTTTGAAGGAAACCACAACAAAAGACACACATAAGAATTTTTGGGAGTGAAAGATCTTGTTGAATGTAGGGAAAAAAAAGTAAGGAATATTCTGCTGGAAGAGGAAAAACTGGCTAGTAGAGATGTGAGGAACACTGTCAGAGGAAGTATTCTGAAGCAAACGACAACAAACTGACAGGAATTTATAAGAGTGAAAAATGTTGGAAGAAAGAAAACAAAAGAGAAGTGAGGATT